>NW_009233618.1:26766-53129 GCF_000690835.1 Fulmarus glacialis | reverse complement strand
TCTTTCCTGCAGTAACCTTTACATCCATTGTTTTCCATATGTATGGTTAATTTCTGAAATATTTTATGCTCTAGATGGTCGTGGTTAAGAATAGCACAGTCACTATCGGATGGTTACTATTTAAGCTCTCCTTCCCCAATGCGTAGTGCAGTTCAATAGTCTCTAAAACACTCTATCTCAATTTTGACCTTAGTCATTCCTGGACTGAAATTCCCATTCCTCCAGATTCCAGGATGATGCAGCAGTATGCAGGTATACAGACTGAAATTTGAACACACGCTTCAAAAAGTGAGAACTATGCCACTTCCATCAATGCCTCCTTTTTCTTTCCATTTAAATGTTAATTAATAAAAAGAGAGACAAAGTAGGCAGTACCTGCCAATGTATGTAAGACTAGCCCATTAGAGATGTCTTTGTGCCCATATGCAGATTACTAAAGTACAGGTTTTAATAGCAGATGTTCAGCCAAGAATTAAGCACAATAATGATAATCTTAACTAAGTATGCAGAAAGCAGATAGACCCAGAATAGACTGTCAGAATGTGTTGATGGGTTAGACAGTGTAGCAATTTTGTGGATTTATTGAATTATTTGTCTTCAGAGCTATAAATATTCTTAGCACTCATGGTGGAAACAATAAAGAAAGTTTGGGGCATTACATTTCTCATAAATTTCTTCTTAGTAAGACTTTGCTTTGCTTTCCAAGTGGAGCTTCACACTCAACAATGCTACATGTTTCATTTATGCAGTCTTTGCGTAGCATCAACTTTTTCTCTGTTGCTTGAGGCTTGTTGCATGGTAATTGAGCCAGTCCTTCATATTATGTGGGCAAAACAATAATGTGATACTAGTAGAACACAATTACAAAATTCTAATGAGAAGACTTTCGTTCAGTCTCTTCATGGGCAAAGACCAAATCAATGTGCGCACATTAAGCTTCTAAATAGGAACAGATGACTGGGGATCAGAGGAACTGTGAATTGCGCATCTTTTCTCCCTCTTTCGGTTACAGGTGGGAACAGAAGAAATAGGGGGATGTGCTGACTGAGAGGCAGTTCTTTCATCATTACTATAGGAAGTGGTTGCAATTTCAGGCGCTCATTTTCTAGAGCTGGGAAGAACTCAGTGTTTTCACTTCACAGTAATTTACATTATTATCTTTGTAAGACATCAGTCCATTCCAACTAACCCCTGCTCTTTTATTTAAGTTTCAGGTTCACATTAGCCCAACATCTCAAAATAGAGCTCAGTTTAAACAGATTCAAAAGTCTGTAAGTGGATTTCTCACTCCAGAGAAAAAACAGCAGCAATACAGCAGATCTTTCAGCCAGCCTGATAAAGTCTAAACAGTGGGGTTGGTAATGAAGCAAGGGCGGGCAAGCCTTCTGAAATTTTATTTGAACAGGTTTTAATGCACTTGTTTTTTTAAACCATTATATAAATTCAGGGGTGGGGCCCAGGATCTTTTTATGTAAACACTGTAGGACGTAGTAATGGATGATATTATTTAGAGGAAACTTTCCTTGACTCCAAAGTACTCCTTCAAATTCATTTTGGAGGGGCAGTGTCCCATTTCCCTGTAGGAAGGATAGGGAGGAATTTTTTTCTCTTCATATATTTCTTGCAAGCATGAGGTTCAGCTGCAGGAAGATCAGAATGTTTGGAAGGGCTGTAACAAAAAAGGGCAGTACTCTGTGGCAGAGCCTATTTCAGCCATTTTCTCTTGCTACACTCCTACTGCTGAAAAAAGTAAGGGAGAAAGAGTTTTGAAAGCAACTTAGTGCCTCTTATTGAGTCAAATTGAACAGATGAGAGGGATGTAGTGGCCAGCACATAGCTGCTATACAATTCTTGCTGTCATATTCGGTCACCAGGAACATCTCTGACAGTCACCTACCCGTGTGACCAGCCGCCCTCACTGCTGTGAGGGAGGGATGTTTCTTTCCCATTGCCACTGGCAGAAATTGCAGAGGACACAAGTTATTTTGGCTGAAATTAAGATCTACCGACCTACCACTTGTAAAGACACTGCAGAAGGTGGTATCTCCCAGCTTAAAAAAGCTGTCCCTTTTTTCACACCCCATACCTACCAGATATACAATGAGGGCTGTTGTATGGGCCACCTATATTAGTTTTAATTGCTAACATAAGGGAAGAGGGAAAGGCATTAATACAAAACAATCATAAAAGAAGAAAGCAAGCTAAGGTTGCCTACAGCACAGCTTCCCCACACATTTTTTTTTCCTCTCTAAAAAAAACCCAAAAAACAGACAGTAAGACATATGGAGCTAAATTAATTTAAAATCCAAGGGAATCATCTGGTTTTCCTCCCATGCTTTAGTTGTTTTAATTTAATTTTTGTGGCTGTTGTAACAGGCCCAAGTCAGTGGATGAAGGTGACAGGAAAAAAAGACATGAGGGATGCACTGGAGCTGCTGCCTCAGGGATAAGCCCCTTTCTTCCCCATTGTGAGAGCAAAATTGTAACCTTTCATATCTCTGTGCTTAGGAACATATAGGCAATACGGCTTTAAGGGCAAAGTCTGTTTATACTTCAGTTGGTGTGTATTTTGTTGGCTCAGCTGAGGAGCAAAAAAATTTAGTTGAGATGGCTAAATTTTTTTGCACCAGCAGAGAAGCTGCATCTAGGAAACTTTGACATCCATTTGGGGCCTTATTTTGATCTGTGTCTTTGGAGAGTATATCTGTAACTGTCTTTTTCATGATAAACTACTTCTGTGTTGAGGCTTTGGGGCTAAGTGCTAACCAATGTTTGCATAGTCAAAGTTTTAGAACACATTAGATGGTGTTATTGTTAGTTACGTTATTATTAACACCAGGATAATGACACAGTTTTCCAGTTTCCCTGGTATATTAACCTCAGTGGGAGAAGTATTTACCACAGAAAAACCGTGTGTGTGTCACATTTTAGCAGTTGATGGTCATTTCAGTAGTTTTGATTGTGAGAAACAATTATTCAATGAGCACGGTAGAGGTCCTAAGAGACGCGTATAAGACATTTTCCAGGATTCAATGGAGAGGCACGCACTCTGTGGGCTCCTACCAATCCCCAATGAATTTTGGGGATTAGGTTAAGAAGTGATCATGCATTATATGTTACTGAATTCTGGCATTCTGGGTTGAAGCAACCCTCTCACCAGGCTCCTCTTGGAGGCCTGGAGACTGATCTGGAGAAGAGGGACGGCACTGGAACCACTGTGGCCAGTGGAGGGGAGGATTGCCCTACAGGGTGCCTCATGAACTGTGATTCTAATAATTGCACTCAGGATAGCCCCATGTGTAATTTCTTTGTGCGGGCTTCTTTGAACGAGACTGCAAGACACAGCGATCACTGGCATCCATTCTGGCCAGAAGGTCATTGGTAGCTGCTGTGCACGAGGCGGGTTGCTGCTTCACAAGCGCAGTGGGAACAAAAAAGTTCAAAGACTGAGCAGTAGCAAAGGTCAGCGTCTCTTTCATATTTCCTATCAGATCAGCAACCTAGTCATTTTCATCTGGGCCGTTTGACAACTGGAGAGAGATTGGAGTTGACACAAGTTCTTGACTGTATCATTTTTTATTCAACTGAATCTTCAGAAGGCATATTTTTCTTTTTAAGTTTTGGCCTTTGTTGTAGGACATGAATCATACCTCTGGTTTTTAATCTTTTTCAAAAATTTCTTTAAAAGCAGGCCAGGAAAGGAGTTCAGCTGAAAAAAAGTGATATCAAACAATAATTAGAGACTTAATGTGAGAGCAAGCAGAGGTGATAAAGCCAGGGCCACGCCTGGATGTCCTGAAGACAAGCTGAGCATGCAATGTCACACATACTCTCAGAGCCTGTGGTACTGCATGGGTTGAAAATAACACTGTTGTAAGACCTTTGCGTGAGGGCTCACTCAGCTGGCCACCTCGGTCCATGTCTCCACTGAGGTATACAGGCATATTCATCAACGTCCCCTTCAAAACGGATTGGATTATTGAAATGCTGGATGTTAATTATGGGAAAGTTATGTACCTCAAGCTAACTCATTGAAAAAGAAGTTGCAGAGGACAAAGCTCTGGAAAGCTTGAAATAATATTTGACACACAAGTTAGAAATACAGATGCTGAAAAACAGGACCCGCTGCTGCTCAAATCTAGCCTACCTTGCTGAAGTTCTTCAGAAATGTCAAATAAATTATAAAATCCAGGGTTGACCCTATCAGGAAAGTGGTGTGGAAAAGTAAAGGAGTGAAGGACCCTCTGAGCCCCACTCAGAAACCAACCAGGAGGTGCAGCTTTTTCACTCCCTGAACACCGACCACAGACACACCGTCCAGTGGTCTCCCAGCCCAAGCCCAGCCCGGGGGTCCGATGGCTTGTGCGTGCCCCTGTCCAGAACCCAAGCTGGCGTGGGAGAGTAGAGCTGCTGAGACGCAAGCTGCGGGGAGACCCATCGAGGCATCGGCGGGGAGACCCATCGAGGCATCGGCAAGGAGACTGGAAATGGAGACTCCCACCAGATCAATACTGATCAATTAAGCATTCATACTCAGAGGATAACATAGATTACTGAAGATTTCTGAATAAATTAGCCCACCGTCAAAGAAGTCATGCAGATAGTCAGCAAAATAATTTGATTCAGTTGTCAGGCTCTTAAGAAAACATCTACTTGTGTTCCTACATCTGAGAACTTACCATTTCAAAACGTATTTTCTATCTTTGTTTTTTCTGTTTTATCTTTTTGTGCTTTTGACCTCATGATTTGGGTCTACACTGAGCCCCTCGCAAGCAAACCATCACTCGGATCTTCTTTCATATCTGCTGTAGCAGGCTTTAAAAAATAGAGTAAATGCCTCATAATCAGTGCCAGCATTCCTAGCCATTTCTAGTTATGTTCTTTCAAAATTATATTGTTTGGAATGCCATCTCTAATTAAAATGTACTAATAACTTAAAATAGATTCATTTTCTGACTCTCCCTACTCTATTAATGTTAATAAAAATAAAACAGAATCTGTCTTTCTCTGTATTCTTCAATTCATTCATGTTACTGGAAATTAATGCTGGAAAATATTGTCTCAGCTGGCTATATTATGTAAGAAAATCCCTGAAACAATTATGCTAACATACTATTTTGATAAGCATACAATAAGCACCTGCTGAAATACCTTTGAATTTACTAAATTTATTAATACCTTGATATGTAATTAATTTCCTTTTGCATTTATCTTCCCTAGGGTTTACTGAAGATGTTCAGTAGCTAGTGTTTCTGTCAATAATTTATAACTGGTGAATCGGACTATAAATTGAGTTGTTTCAGCTACATTGTTTTAGTAATCTGCCTAGCTCTTCCCTTTTATTACTGCAATAGTCGTAACATCATATTTAAGTGCAGTGATTTTCCTCACCTGAGATGATGAGCTTGCACTGGAAGATTGTGCTTTGTAGTATGACACCGCGTAATCCCCAGCTTCAGAGTGCAAGTTAAAGAGGTGCTAAGCAAGCCTGAAAAATACTGTGTCTGGCTGCTGCAGCTGTATAGCGGGAATAAAGGGGAGCTGGAGAGCTTGGAGAATGAGTGGTTCAACAGAAGACTATTGAGCAAGGTGTTTGCAGTCCATTAAAGGAAACATCATCTACACAAGACACCTGTGGGCTTGTATGAAGAAACATCTGCAAATGATGAGATGTCCAGATACAGTCTTTATAAAAATAAATACAAATAAATGTAAATGTAAGTATGCATGTACTCATGTATACATGTATATACGTGCATATGTATAAAATATATGCATATAAGTATATGTGTATGTATATAAAATACACACATACAGATGTACACACATATACACATACATGCTTACATAGAAGGAAAGGGTAGGTATGCTGAACTGGCTATTGCTTATAACTAGAAATTGAACGTGTGCTTATCCTGCAAATAAGGCAATTACCCAGTTTAAACAGTGCAGGACTGATAGAGTCCTCTCTGAAATGCTGAGCTTTAGGTTAACACAGGCTACAGTATGTGGGGAATCAATTGTGTACATGAAGTGTCCCTGGTTTGGGCTGCCAGGCGGATGGACCCTGCTACGTGCTCCCTGGTCTCAGGCAGGGTCTTATTCTCGCTACCTGTGCTCCCTCCCCAGTAGCAATTCGGCTGGCTGAACAAGCTGGGATCCTGGTAGGAGATTAGAAGCAGACTCTGGAGCAGGCACATGGGAATGGGGGATGTACCCCACCATGCCAAAAGTGGGCTGGGACAGCCTAGGACCCAGGCACCCATCAATCCCCAGAGAGCTGACAGTGACGAAGGGACCAAATGGGCCGTGGGCAGTGTGAGGTAGACCCTGGAAAAAATATCCAACAGACTGTAATTGTTATGATAATGACCCTAAATAATAACTTCTGATGAAACCTGTAGATATTCTTTCCTAATTATTTTTTTTGATTCTACTGTGTTCCTTATACGCGTATGTGAATTGTGATTTACTTGGAGTGTACGTTCCTGCCAGAGCAGGGCTCCAGCAGATACGAAGCTCTTCTGTTTTCCGATCCTCTCATTACACACATCACATTGAAATAAGTTTGCTTCTTTCATTTTCTTGGATTCTAAAGTACAATTTTCTGAAAGGCTGAAATAATGAAAGACAAAATTGCAAATCAAAAAAAAGCTTCCACATATCTAGCATAGCAAGCGATAGTATTTTTTTTTCTTCAAGAAAACCAGTCAGCAGCTCTGGCTACTTAGCCTGGGTGCATTGAGTTATGGACAGCTCTTAATCGCTAACTACACCACCAAACAGCAATTAAAACGGGCAACAAGCTCTTTGTAGCTTGAGAAAACATAAGACTTGGCTTGCAGGAGGTCAGCGTACTTACAGCTCAAAATGAAATATGTGGCAAAACCTCAATCCAGTTTCCTTCAACACTATTCTGTGAAGGGGTGTAAACTGTTGTATGCTTTTGAAGAGAAGTCCGTGATTGCACTTCCTATGTTAATGCTATTTGGACACACATATATTAATGTCAGGCAGCATTGTGCTTTGTTGGGTCGATTACAAATTAAATGAACTCAGAATCAATACACATGAAACTGAATGGACCCATGACAGTTGGCTCTGGTTTAAAATGAGAAATCTATTGAAAACATTGAAATTTAAAACACCAGAAAAAAAAATCACAGTCTTGAGTAAAGAAGGATTTTGTTTGGGTTTTTTTTTAAATGGAAGGGACGAGCAAGAATACAATGCCTGAGTGTTGAGGTCAATAATTTTTTTTTTTTTTTTTTTTTAGGTATAAAGCTATAGTAAGGCCAATGGAGATCCAAGCATCCCATGCACTGATGAAGATTTGTGTGAGAGCTGCTATAATCTGGATTGTATCCATGTTGCTTGCCATCCCTGAAGCAGTGTTTTCTGATCTGCACCCTTTCCATGACAAAGGGACTAATAAAACCTTCATCAGTTGTGCTCCTTACCCGCATTCTGATGGGCTGCATCCCAAAATTCACTCAATGGCATCATTTCTGATCTTTTATATCATTCCCCTATCTGTCATTTCAGTATATTATTATTTCATTGCTAAGAATTTGATCCGGAGCGCTTACAACATCCCTGTGGAAGGAAACGTGCACGTGAGGAAACAGGTAGAGACTTGGCTTTCTTCAAAAATCCACATTCCCCATGAATCTGGAAGTAAAGAGTGCGCATTGAGGGAAATATACACTGGGTCAGACTGCGTCTGTTGTGCCAATTTTAATAGATTAGGTGGGCTACAAGAATTAAAATGGCTGAAACAAGCCATGGCACAGCACTAAACAGTTAAAGCATCTTCTCGTGTTTCTAAGGTCAGAGACTTTGGCAGGGTGGTTACCATGGCAAACACAGCAGGAGACCCATGCCAAAGCCTGGGCAGATATTTGCAGAGCTGGGGACGGTGTTTGGGGATTGAAGCTGAGGAGTGACACAGCAGAAAATCAAAACTTCTCAAAGTTGCTTTGTCAGAGAAAGGATCTTGGACAAAGCCTTGCTCCGCGAAGAGGTCCCTCTTCACACAGAGGGAAATGCTGGCTCTGTAATTTGGTCCTCAGGACTAAAAAGCAAATAGGATATAGCAATGGAGGAGTGGAGGCAGGGGAAGCCAGGAGCACCAGTCGGTCAGGGCGGGAGGCGCATGGCTGCTCCGCAAGAGCGGCGATGCCTCCTGCCCTCACCACGGCTCCAGCTCTTGTCCGCTGGTGCTGTGGCATGTTGAGAAACCAGTACAGGCTAGAGAGGGACTGGGGGAGTGGAGACCAGAGGAGGACAGTGGTGGGCGCAGGGTCCCCAGGAAGGAGGACAGAGCAGGACAGCCTCGGGTCCTCACAGATGCGCTGAAGTTACGTGCCTTGTGGATGGTGTGATCTTTGTGGTGTGGAATCTCAGGAGAAGAGGAGAGTCCTGGCTTTTTCCCTTAAACCCTTTGGGTCATTATAATTGTCATTCTAAAAATGCTTCTTTTTCTAGGGTCTCTGGAGGGGACTGGTGTTGGACAGAGTAACCTGTCCACCTGTTATTTGCCCTCTAGCAAGCCAGACTGGTCAATCTTCTTCTGGTCCAGTAGCTGATAGCCTCAGGTTTCACCTTAAGACAGTCTTTGATTTATATAAGCAGGCCATTTGCTCTGGAATAATGCAGGTTTTTAACCTTCCTTTTGTATCCTTGAAAGCAGAGTTACTTCTGTTAGCGAGTGGGGGTTTTTATAAAACTCCCCAAACTCTCCCACCGCAGAGCTCACGGTTGGGCTGGCTCAGTTGGGACTATGTATTTCAAGTGAGTTTCATGCTCTGGTTGAAAATATGTGGCTGAAAATGTGCGAGTCCTGAACCAAGTGAGAGGATTTAGCCAGGATTTGGCCAACCTAACTCCAGCCTTTCAACTGGAGACTGTTTCCTCTTGGCTGCTCCTGTTGTAAGCAACTGGAGAGAAAAAGAGTCATCTCCAGGTGGAAATCCAAATCCTGCATGAGCAACTGGGTATTTTGGGTCACTGCTTAAATTTGAATGCATATGAGCCTTAGGCTGTCCAAGTGAGAAAGCAACAGTAGGGTAACTTGTTTCTAAACAACTTATTTACCTTGACATATTTACCTTATTTACCTTACTTCTTCCTTTCAACTGAGGTGTGCTTCAACCTAAGCTAAACTGACACAAGCTATTCTTCAGCTGAACAAACATCCATATAATTGCACCCAGCTGACATCTGCACCTTAGGCTGGCCTAACGCAATCATCTCACGTAGCCTTCAGGTGCTAAGGTGAAACAGCAGGGCTGGAAAGCTGTATTTTCTGCCCATTAAATGATGTGCCATCCCTGAAATCCTTATCCTTTTCCCCTTCTGAATGTGCGTAAATCTTTCTCCCCTGCAGGCCATTTTTCTGCTGATTCGATGACTGTTTTGATTAGTGACAATAAAGTGAGTAGTAAAAGCAGCTCTTTCCCCCTTTGGTTTCGGGGAGAGAACTCTAAAGAAAGCAAAAGGCCAGGCTGCAGTCTAGCACCGTCAGTCCATCATTCCCGTCCTGCAGTGCATTCAGGAGCTATAGGTCTCCATCTGAGATAACTGGTATCGATTTCTTTATTGCGTTGCTTCCTTTCTTTATAGTGCAGATGTGGCCTCAATAGCCCTATATCGAATTAAGGATACGTTTAAAAAGAATATATGGTTTAGCCAAGGAGAGCCCTTTCTCAAAGGATTTAATTTTTGGCCTGCTCTCTGGAGACATTATCATCTGGTACATGTCAATCCTTCCTAAGCTCAGTGGCTGATTTGCAGTTGGTGCCGTTAAAGGGGCACAAAATAAAGTCAAAATGGGCTTGTCAGATCTCTCCTGCCTACTCCCTGCTTGCAGCTGTCCTAAGAAAAGATCAGCCTGTGTGAGCTGCTCAGTTTTGATTTACCTGTGCAGCTCGGAAGGGGAGTGAGGACGGGGAAGTGTCCCGGGAGCCTGGCCAGGCACCGCGGCCGCACCAGGGCAGGAGCAAGGGCAGCGGGGCCAGGGGAAGTTTCAGGCCACTCAGGTCATATTCAGATACAGGGAGCGGGTGGCAACAAATTCCCTCAGAGTGCCTGGGAAGAGGTGCAGGGATTACTGGAGAGGAGAACATTATGAAGTCCTGAAAAGTCAATGGTGTTACACTTTCCGTGCCTGCAAACCTCTGGCTGCACAAGCTCTCTCAGGCAGTAGGGTTTTTTAGCAGGTCTTTCTGGGCAACTCTGTCTGTCCTCTCCTTTTGAGTGAGTCACGGCTTTTGTCTTCATTAGGAAGAAAGATGTGTTTTTCAGTGGCATTCTTATCTTAGCGTGCAGCACTGGTGGACGAAAGGCAAGGTACAGTTTAACTCAGCTCCCCTTGGTTAAGCAATACCTTTGGGTTGACTCCAAGCCTGTACACGTAAGTAAAACAAAAGTGTGGCTTGTCTGCATGAAGGTTATACTGTGTGCTAGCTGACATTGTAAAAGCACCTTTCCCTGACAAAGCTCAAATTGGGCTAAGAGAGGTGGTCATCCATCTGTTCACCACCTACATCTGCCTTCTCCTCGTGGCCCCAGCTCTTTCAGATGAAGGGTCCACCTCGCCGCTGCCTCGGTGTTTCTCTAAGTACAGAATTTCCTCTCTCGGTTTCTCTGGCTCCTTTGGCCTCCGAGTGCTGCACTTGGTCTCTAAGGGCCGTGAACAGTTGGCAGCACTTTTGTGTACATATGCCACATGGCCCCAAGGCAGAAAGTCCTGCCTATGGTCTCTGTGAAATATCCCAGACCCCTACCCCATAATTAATAATAGTAGTAATTAATAATAATAGTAATAATAATAAGTTAATATATATAAATTACATAAGATCATATATATTATGTGTGAATAACTAATGCAGGTGTCAGCACTTTTGTTGCCTGAGCTGGGATTTTACAAAGTGACAAACCATTGGAGTTTTATTTCTAAACAGGAAAGGAAAGACTACTTCCTTATGTAATAAATTTTCAGAATTATTTGTTTTTAGGGGAAGGGGATTGATGAGAGACAAGAAGGTTCTTGACTCTGCGTTCACCTGAGGTCCGGGTTGCCCTGCTCTGGCCGTGCCGCCTGTCACGTGCTAGCCCCAAAGCTGCAGCACCGGGAAAAACAGCTTTTCAGTTAGAAAAATCTGAGCTAGGAATAGCTGCTATCTGCATTTCTCTTTCTTCTTCCAGATTGAATCCCGTAAGCGCCTGGCCAGGACAGTACTGGTCTTTGTGTGCCTCTTTGCCTTCTGCTGGCTTCCCACTCACATCATCTATTTATACCGGTCCTACCACTACTCAGAGGTGGACACCTCAGTGCTGCACTTCATTGCCAGCATCTGCGCTCGGATCCTGGCATTCACTAACTCTTGTGTCAACCCGTTTGCTCTCTACTTGCTCAGCAAGAGCTTTCGGAAACAGTTCAACAACCAGCTGTTCTGCTGCAGAGCTCGCCTCCTCATCCGCTCCCAGAGCATGGCCAGGAGCACCACACGAATGACCTCCCTCAAGAGCACCAACCATTCCCTGGCCACCTTCAGCCTTATCAACGGCAACCACGTCTGCCATGAAGGCTATGTCTAAAGGGCACAGTGAGGGACTGCCGCATCATGTACCTAGCGCGGCTGCTTGGTTTTCCTCCATGGGGATGGTGAGTGGCGCACACATGCACGCACACACGCATGCACACGTGCGTGCGAGGAAGTCTGATGTGCTCAGAGAACTCAGAGGAGCTTGAAGCATCCATCATTTCATCCTGGACTGAGGCATGTTCGGAGCAGCAGATCATTGAGCACCAGCCCACAGGAGCTCCCTGGAAACGCTGCGTTGCTTCAAGACCCGCTGCTTTTACTGAGAGCAAAGTGAGCATCTTAAGATCAAATCTAGTTTGGCTCTGCAGGTTCTTCATCACTTTCTGCTCAATCCCGAACTCGGGCAGACTTACAGCAGTGACAGAGACCATACCAGGTGCACAGAATTTGACAGAACAGTTGCATCCAGCAGTTCATGGTATAATATATTTTGACACCAAAATAAATCCATTTAAATAAGTTAAATACTTTTACAAAGGAGTGCAGTGTAGGTCATTTACAGACTTTTCAAGTATTTATTAATGTTCTGAGTACAGTATTAATTCACGATATAAAAGATATCAAGAGTTTACTGGGGCATGTCCGTGGCCCCATCTGAAATGAGCAGTATCTTGCACCACATCAATGTGAAAGCAGTAACATGAATAAATGTGAGTTGGAATATGTTTACAGTTTTCAAATGTGTGAGCTTTTGCCATGTTGTTGAGGAGACAGCAGGGCATTTTCCAAGCATTGCTATTTTGCTCTTCCTGTCTTCAAGGTGTGAGATAGTGAATGTTTCGTCACCTAAGGGGTACCACAAAGTTTTACTTGGGTTTGGCAAAGGGCAGGCAATTAAGAGAAAACGAAGCATAGCTATTTTTCATGCAGTAGTGCTTTGTAAAACACCCTAGTTTTTCAGTAAAAGCTATCAGCAATGCAAGGTCTGATCTCCAACCCACAGGTTTTTTCCTTCTGTCTTCACAGAAATCTGTGGAGACAGAGTGCCAAAACCGGCTAACAGATTGGAGAATCAGGTCTTCTGTAATGTTCACTCCAGAGCAGTTCCTGTGCCAGGTACCAGCTATTCTGGAAACAGGAGCACAGTGTCCTGCAGATAACAAACTGTTGAAGTGCGTGGGCTATAGGACAGGCAATGAAGCAGCACACCTGATAAAGGTGTGATAAAGAAAGCTGCTGCAAAATGAGACCATAAACCAATCACTGTAGCGCAGTATTGAGTTTTTAATGGCCCTCATCCTCTTTGATGATGATCCTTTTCCTTACCACAGCAAAAGAAAAATGAAAGCTAGTAAAACTTTGTGTTGTTCTTGCTCTGTGAATGTAGAAAAAGCCATGTGTGCAGTGTAAAAACACTCAGCCCTGCATTTGCAGCTGCCCAGGGATGCTGGTGGGAGCCGCTGTCTCCAGGGACCGCAAAAGGGCTGCGATGCCAAAGGCAGAGCTCTGAAAACTTCAAAATCAAAAAACTTCAAAAATCAAAAGAATGATTTTGCCTTTGAGAGCGGTGCCCTCTGGGTGAGGTTCAACACGCAGGTACGTGAGCTCAGGGTGTGGCCACACCACCGTGATGATGTGCTGCTAAGGGCAGTCCTGCCCTGTCCCCCCACCATCCCTGGCCACGACCACCTGTGTCACCCCTTCCTGTGGGCGTGAGTGCCCCCACTCCCTGATCAGCCTGAAAACTAACATGGTGGTGTTATTTTACAGCTGAGTGAATTCCCTTGCTTAGCTGACTGTGTAGCTACAGCATTAATTTCAATTTACTGGGCTATCTGAGGTCCTCATTTACTAAAATTTTCAACAGGATTGTGCTTTCCCTGAGCCTCACACAGTACCAGAAGCCCAGTCTTCAGAGAGTTTGGTTGAGTTTTGAGCTGTTTATGACATTTCAAAATGAGAAAAGTTTATCTGGCCTGAGATATTTTCTCTAAATATTTTCTTCAGCCTTGTAAGAATCTAATCGAAGGCAAGCAGGAATTACATACTTCAACAGCAGCCACACCGACTATGCTGCCTGATGTGTCCTCCTGGTCGGTAATGAACAACAGATTACTGTCGCTTTACAAGAGGCTCCAACAGTTTCTGAATTCTTGTTTCTGAGGGAAAGGGGGAAACACAGCTATGCTGTGAGCAAATCATAAATATGGGGAAAAGAACATTGCTATAGCTCCCTCAGGGCTAAGCTGAATATGGACCCTGCCTCCCTGAGAAAGGTGCTGTTTTGAACACAGCAGAGTTATGAAGATACGGCACTGTGGAATTAAATAAGTGCTATTGATTTTACCCTTTTCTTCCTAACAGAGCTAGCGACTTCTCCGAGACCAGGAAAGATGGTTTTGTCTCTGATCTGGAAAGTACTTTCCAAAAATGCAGCTGCAGGTGTCCACATTTGTCATAGCCTCACCATTGCTTAATTTTCTGGGTGTTCTTTTTCTCTTTGTTTTCAGAGCTGATAGGCAAAACTTTAGGGAGAGTTCCACGCAAAATGTAATCTTTCCATCAGAAGCTAAAATGCCTACAACTTCTTTTAATTTTTAGCAACTTAGATCAGTCCTTTTCAGATGAAAACTAGAACGTAAATTTTCATTAACATTCTTCATTTTATTCAGATCCCCGCCCCCCATTTAATATCTTTAAGAAAATTAGGTGGTTCTGTGGAAAAAAAAAAAAGTTCCATCGAAAAAAGGTTCCTGGCAAAAAGTATTTTGGAATGTATTTCACAAACTTCCACTCATTTTTTAATATCATAGAAAGAGCAAACCTGAGTTTGGAATTGTTTCTATTTCATCTCTGTGTTAAAATAATGAAAAAACCCAATGCAGCCATTGAGGTGAGGGAAAGGACAGTTCAAGAAAGTTTTCTTCCATATCCTAGCATGTAATTGAAATATTTGTAGCTGTAATTGGTTTTTTGTTTCTCACTCCTTGTCTCATTTCCTTGGTTTCAAAAACACGATGTACTTTACACTTCTGCAGCAGTCTAATCCCTTATCTAGAGCTATCTCGGTGTTTGCTGGCACACCCGCAGCGCTGATCCTTTCAACCTGGAGCATTGTCTGCAGCGTTTGGTGTGTTTGATAAATTTTCAAAGCACCCAAGATAAAAACCCAGGTGACTCCAGAGATGTGCGCTCAGATACTGCCTGGTCCTGGGAAGCTTGGCGGTCCTCAATGGGGAGGACCCTGGGGTGGCTCTGCACCCCGGGTCTCCGCTCGGTTCTCTCCACCAGCACCGGGAGCGCTGTGGTGGCATCTCAGACCACGTTGCTCGGGAAACATTGTGTTTGAGGGCTCTGAAAGACCGCGTCCCTGAAATGCCTGGCTCCTGGGAGGATGAGGAATTTTCCAGTTGTGGTCCATGCAGACCTCCCCCAAAACTGGAAACACGTGAAATTCCCCTTGTACCAGATGGCCCTTTGGGTTCGGTCTAATACGAAACTACGGTTTAACAGGGACATATTGAGTTATGTCCATGCTTTCTCAGAAGAAATTAAATAGGACAAAAGGTTGTTCTTCATTAGGAATTTGAATTTTCTGATATTCCTGAATTCTCTTTGCTCCTATTGGACGTGGTAGGAGATGAAGATGCTGAATAAAACACAGCTTTCAGCTGTTCTTGCTTTAGTTTAGGATTATTCAGTGCAGTTTGGCTCTAAAATTATTTCTCCTAAGTTTCGAAAATCACTGCAAAGAACGAAAAACTATGGAAACTTTCTAATATTGACACCAGGTAAAGGATTCAGAGTTCTTCAGCTCTGCCTGCAAGGGGCATTTGTGTTGAAGTGTTTCCAAATATTGCTTTTTAGGAAATGTTTAAATATGAAAAATTAAAAGATGTGTGATTCTGCTGCATGGCAACAATAGTTGTAAGCAAGAAAAATGTCACATGGTAGAAAGGAAGGGTTGTATTGTTGAACACAAATATTTATTTATGGAAGTATTTGTTGAACACAAATATTTATTTTATTGAAAAAAACCACCAAATAATATATAAGGTAATGAATTTTTATTTGTTTTAAACAAACGAACAAAATAATTCAAAGAGCCTCTATTTACCTAACAAGAAAATAGGAAATCTGTTATTGATATCTGTAATCCTGATTCTCCCAATTAGCTTGATTTATATGGAATGAACGTTATAGTTAAAAAACCAGAAAGATTACG
Source organism: Fulmarus glacialis (assembly GCF_000690835.1). Classification (NCBI taxonomy): domain Eukaryota; kingdom Metazoa; phylum Chordata; class Aves; order Procellariiformes; family Procellariidae; genus Fulmarus; species Fulmarus glacialis. The sequence continues at coordinate 37,355 of NW_009233618.1, read as the reverse complement.
GTTTTATGCATGGCTTGGCAGAAATAATATACCTTCTTGCTCATTTTTCTGAGAAAATACAATTTTTTTTTACAGCAGAAAACCTTTTGTATGTATTCAGTTGGGAAAAAAACCTGTCTTTTGTCTTTCTTTAAAGGCAAGGAGTTCAGTACTGCTTATCTGAGCAGTAAGCAATCCCCGGAATGTTAACTGCATGGCTCATTGTTACTGCTAGGCACCACGATGATAACTGGGTAGCTTATCCTCTCCATCCTGGGAAAACACAACAGGTGATGGGCCTGTATCATTCACAATAAATCATTAGAGATTTCTTATATTGCCCTTTCCAAGAGGAAGAAGGCAGCAGTTCAAGGAGGCAAGGAAATAGATGGCATTATTCAAAACTGAAAGTTTTCAGCACCTTTACTGAAATATTTGTACTATCCTTACTCCATTTTAATTTTTTTTTTTTTTTTATGACAACTTCTTTATACACGCTACTATCTTTTAAGCCTGAAAAATGTGCATGTAAAGAGATGATAGCTGATTTGGGTCTTCTGCAAATTGATATTTATTTAGGAACAGAAAAGTTGTTGGGCTGTAAAATGTATTTTAGCTTGGGTAGCTACAGACACCCCTCACAAGAGAGTTCAGCCAGCCTGCAGCTGGGTCTCCGCAGTGGATGGTAAGCCGGCTGAGCTGCTCTTGCTGCAGTCCTCCCTTGCACACGGCGTTTCTTGCACGTGGGCTACACAACTCGCATGCACAGACCGCAGCCAGACTGCTCCCGCAAAGCCAATGGCCCTGCGCCAGCTGCATGCCCACACATCTCTTCTGGGAACAGCACCTTGTCCCCAACCCCTCTCTCCTCCCAAAAGAGCAGGCGGGGTTTTGCCCCTGCTCATCCTGCCTGCAGCCGGGGCTGTAAGCGGGTGGATGAGAGGAGTGCTGGGATACGCGGGAGGTGGGCACAGCGTCCTGCTGGACCCCGGGAAGGAGAGGCGCTACTCATCTCCAAATCACGCTTCAGGCACTCCAAGTGCAGTTAACCTGGGTCCAAGTTACAGGTCTCCTATAACTTATTTCTCCTCTGTAATAGTTTCCCTAGGAAGCCCGAAGTTTAATTGCACAGGCCACCTTGAAAGCTCAGCACCCTGAAGTTGGTGGAGCTGGATGCGGATTCACACTTAACCCGTGAATCCTCACCCAGGTAGGGCGTCTGTGTAGGTCATACCACAAAAGGGATGAAAGAGTCCCCTTTGGAAGGAGTCCCCCATTGGCAAGTCCATCACTGCTAGGTGAATGGATGAGTATTTATGTGTCTACCTTGTACTGTATAATAATTGATCACTGCAGTTGTAAAATCTTTTACGAACAGAGACTGAATAGCACTCTGCTTAATGCTAAGATTATCAGTGAAGACTATATCTAATTTTATATTAAAATCACATCCAAAACTCATTTTAAAAGTGCCTAATTGCTTGTTTGTGGAAATAGCTACTTCAGATGATTTCTGTGATTAGTTTGACTATTTTACCGTAAGTGGATACGAATTAAAGAGAATTGATCATAGAATTCTTTCGAAATAAAGGATTTAATCTATCTTAATGTAAATTAATTACACTTAATGGTAAAATGCCTGCCTGATGCTGAACATCTCTTTGTAAGTGCTGCTCTGTGTTTTCAAGGCAAGTCAGTCCTTTAGGTCCATCCAGTATGTTGCTTTGAAGTGGCCGGACCCGGACTTTGTGTCAGCACTTCCAGCTCCGGAGTCAGATGGTGTATTATTGCTGTTCACACCACCATCTCCCTGCAGTTGCTTTTTAGCAGGAGGTGGGTTTGACACCAGTCTCCACACTGTGAGGTGGAGAACGATGATTATAACACCTGCCCATCAAACAAGTCTTCTTGTCCAAAGGTTCAAGGAATTTTGCCAAAAAAAAAGTGATGTTTCTATATGTGTTTTATGACTGGCCTAAAACCGAGGCCAAAGCAGGTAGAAATGGATGGCCTACTGGCCCCTGTGGTCAGCAACACAGTTGAGCACAGTCCCCAGGGGTGGGGTGCCTCTCTCCTACCTGCTGCCCTGAAAAATCAGGCACCCAGCCTCAGTGAGCTGCCATCTTCTCTCCACCGTCCGTGGAGAGGGACAACACATCCAGTGCACATCATACCTCCTGTTTTGGACACCTGCCTTTGCATGAGATGCAGCGCCCTGTCTCTCACCACCCAGACCTACTCTGGATGACCAGCATAGGCTAGATGCCTAACTTTTAAATGGCTGATGTCTGTCCAGCCAAGTCCCACCACACCTCTCCTGAGTCTCAGCCCAGGGCCCCTCACTGGCCTGCCCTGCCTCTGTGCTGGCCAGCAGAAGGGCACACGTGATGCCCCATTCTTCTGTTCTTACTAACTGCTGCCTGCAGCCCTGTCACCACCATCTGATGCCACATTAGGCAGGCTGTTAAGATGGTTTAACAAGGAGAAAGGGGCTTTTACTCCTCAGAAGGCACCTTAATGAGGCACATAGGAGACCTCTGCAGATAGTGGTTCAGGCGTTCGCTCATTTGAGTGGCCCTCTGGGGTTGTCTAGCTCCCTGCTGGCATGATAGAGGGTACCTGCTGTGAATACACTCCTAATGGCCACAGTCATCCTTTGGGATGACTCTAGGCATCTCACTCAGGCTTTATTAGGCCTTAAGTCTAACAGAGCAGTGTCCTGTCTCCCCTGTGCCATGTGGTTACTCATGTAGCAGACTGAATAGGAGGAAAACTCAGAAGAAAAACGTCTTATTGCCATAGAAGAAGATAATAGCAAATCCAGAAAATTCTCAGGCCAATCTCATGCCTACATTGCTTACACCTTTGCTATCTGTGCCAGAGGTTGAAGATGAAGAGCAAGAGCAATGGCTAGTCATGGCGCTTGGTCTGATACACACTAATATTATATCTGCCATGAAAGGGGCAACTTGTAGGAACAACATAATTTATCGATGTCCGGAAGGAAATGTGGTGTTCTTTGGGAAAGTTGGGTGTGTTTCCCCTGTAAGTGTTGTGTTGCATTTCAGGGAAGAGGTAAGCTGTGCTGTACAATCTGAGGGATTGAGTCTAGGCTGAAAAAAACTCAAATTTTCCAGCTGTAAAACACTTTCCTCACTCAGCAGTTAGGTGTCTCCAAGGGGAATCCATCTCATTTCCAAGAAGCAGAGCCCTATGAATGGTAGGTGAGCACTGAACTCCAGAAGGGCATTTCCAGTTCAGTTGGTTGCTCCTGGAGGAAAAATCATTGTGTGCTTCTATTTGTTCTGAATGTGCATTCAGGACCAGTTGCTGGCAGTCTAGAACAAGCCAGGAATAGATTCAGGATGGCAATCCATTACCATGACATGCACTTGAAAAATATCTTAAAGAGACCACAAAGTATTTGCTTTTTATAAAAAACTATGACAGAGAGAAGCAGTTACATATCATAGACTGGCTTTACCAGCAGCGCACTCTGAAGACAGCTGAAGACACAACCCACTTCATATCAGTTTCCAAGTGCATGTGTGCAAAAGCTTAGTTATGAACAACAAGACTGTACATATTTCATAAAGTGTGTGTGAATTTAATATCTCCTATGAATATTACTTATTGCTTTGTAAAGTAATGTATGTATGCATTCAGCCAGCTGTATAGAATGCAAATGTCTTGAATTGCTGTATATGGAGGCAATGCAGTTTATTTCACTTGAAATACGCTTTGCTTTCTCTTTTCCAAAAGCTGTGTAATTTGGTGTGAAAACCACTGAAAAGTAATTTCCTTATCAAATGAAAATTTGCATAAATGTTAATGTTTCAGCTCCCCTGAAATAACATTTAGAAGGATATTTAGAAGAAAAAAGTCAAAAAGTGAAAGCATGTCTTCTCATTTGGAGGGGTTTTTTTGTCTTTGGATATATTTTCTAATTTTATATACCATGCTTTTAAAAATGCTCATGAATGGCCTCTATAGAAATATGGACTCAAACTGAACACTCTATCAAAAGGTAAATATTTAATTACACAAAGCTTACAGCTAATAAAGCATGTTAGACAAAATAAGAAGGCTTTTGTTGCTTTTTAGTTAGAAAAAATCTCAAGTTTCATAAGCATTTTTATTCACTTACTTTTTTGCCAATTTTCAAGCATTAGAAAGGGTTATCTTCCAGCGACCAAACAGACAACGGCAGAGGCAGTGTCACCAAAAAAACCCCACGAATTCTCTTTTCTTGCTGAGAATCCTCTTTCCGGATCCAGTTTGCTCCTGTTGGCAACACTGGACTGACAAGAGATGTTCAGACTCTAAGGACTTGGCAGAGGTTTTTTAAATTTTTAGTACTCCCATTTCTGCCACCACCGACTTGCAGCAGCAATGGAGATGCAGATGCAGTGCGAGGGGCCTGCGGATGCAGCAGGGGACAGAGGAGGCCACAGCCAGAGAGAGCGATGAAAAGCTGCAGTCAGTGTCGCCTGTGAAAACAAAAGTCTCAGAGCAATTGTGTTAGAATAATTGAATGTGCCTAACAATTATTGGTTGCAAAACTCAGCTGCATTAGGTTGATTAATTAAAGGCAAAATACAGAGGCATATTATGGAAGCTCTCCTGTGCTACGTCGGCATCAGTGGGCTTTGTGTCTGGCTCACTGGAAAGAAACTGTGAGTGGTCTTTGCTTTAACATCCATACCGCTTTGAACATCTGTCACACAGTTTTGGTCCTCCAAGAATCAAATGCAGCTCGCAGCTTGCAGGAGGCATTGCTTTTGTTGTGCATTATTGCACTTGAGGTCAGCAATCCATTCCACCAAGCCTTTAACACCTTTCCCATCCTTATTACAAACAGCATTGCAAGCTGGACGCAGACATTAGGCGTGTAAGAGTGCTGCAGGAGGCAGAATGTCATACTAACAGATGCTCTTTGTTTGAGTCCTTCATACTTCAGTTTCTTCTGCTTGGCATTATTTGATTCAGACTTATATTGCTGCTCGCACTTCGTTCCGTGTTTGACTTACTATTAATAATATTATTTAAAGCTTAAACAGTATAGGTAACTGACAAAGGACTGTTTATTGGAGGAGTTCTCTTTACACATTTGCGCTATCCACCATTTAAAGCTTGAATTTCTTTTCCCATCTTGTTGGTTACAGTTCTGTTATATATTACTACACAAAACTGCTTCTTATATTGCATTTTCATACAAGTGGTTGGCGTGTTATAATAATAAACACCACGAAATAAGCAAAATACTGCATTTGAGTAGGTATTTTCAGACATTATGGTTATCAAAACTCAGACCTTTCACTGTGAATTTCACATGAAAAGGTATGGAGTCCAATAATCTTCCATTAATTCTTTTTTTGTAACACTTTGCACAAATTGGAAAGTCCCTGCTACTCCTTGGAAAACCTGTAGCGTGGAGAAAAGTGTTGCAAGATCTTTCGCAGCACTGCACATGATGAAGAGCCCGGAGATTGCAAATTCTACACGTCTGCAGTCTGGTTTCTCTCTGCTTAGGCAGACAAGGCTAGTATGAATTTTGCTGGCACATCAGCAATCTCATGAATTGTGCACATGAAAGAGTAAAGAATTAAGTATCTCTGCATAGCTTTTAAGACTGGGATTTTTAAAGAAATCTGGATGCCTATTGATATTTTCAAAAATCCTGGAGTATGAGAAATTATCTGAATAGCTTCAAAGTGTAAATGGGGCATGTGACATTAATGCCAGATCTTATCTTCTAAAATGATACTAAATTGGCTATTGATTAACCCTAGGAAAGTTTTGTACCTTTGTACGGTAGCATGCATTAGCAATTCTTGAACAGCTTCATCATACATAGAAAGAATTGCCTTATGCTGCCTTACATTACTTGCAGGTAGTAGAAATTTTCCAGAGTAGAACTTCTGTCTCTGCCCACTTTTCTATGCTTTTCCTTGTTTCTGCTGCACTGTGTCCAATGTCAACATTAATTACCAGTTCTCACGTATTTCCATTTGCACGGGAGATCTTGCAGACTCTCTACTGGGAAAGTATATTTCTGTGATGTTTCCTACCACAGACTTAGGGGTTTGTTAAGATATTCATTAAGAAAATACTTCAAATCTCTACCTACTAGCTCCTCAGATTACTGGGTTTTATTAAGTTTTCTGCCACAGGTTTAAAGGAGACCCTTACCAGGCAATGGAGCTAATGAAGTTTCTTTTCCCATATTATATTTCTATTAGGAGGATTAGCTGCACTCTCATTCAGAGCTGGTCAAATGTGGCTAAGGATATTTTTACTGGGAGTTACTCCAGGGTCCTTCAGGCCACTTAATCAATTCAGTTTAATTAATATGATTTAGAACTGATCCTTATGCTTTCCCCATCCCCTTTTAATGTAAGGCACAGTCCTGCAAAGCATTGTGTAACCTCAACTGCCTGCTAGTCCTGCTGGAGCAGGGAATATTGGCCTTTGATTTAGGTAGGTTATTATTTTCTTTCTTATCAGTTTGAATTTATTAGTAGTAACTGTTCCTGAATTTGCTAAAACTCCAAAAGAGACTCTAGGAAACTTGGGACTGCAGCTTTCATGTAAGAAGGGAACAGATCTGATATAAGAATCAGACAAAAACAGATCTTAGAAAGTACTTTAAAATTCAAATTAAGGCAGAGGATCTACAAATGCATTCTCTTGCACTGAAAAAGGAAATACAGCATATGGTGTTGGGGGAAACAAACAAATGTTTGCTGACAGAAAAATGTGCTCTCCCTGCTGTCTTGCCACCCCAGGGTAACTTTCCGCAATGACATTCTCCAAAGTCTTCCCGATACAAAGAACTTTTCCAGGAACAGCAATGAGTTTATGCAGGAAGGACTAACTGAAACGTTGCTACAACCAAGTTGTGGTGTTTCAGCAGTTGAGAAATTTGAGCTGAAACATTTCCGACGTTGGAGATAAAATGTTCCCTATGGAAAGGAAACGCCTCCTATTCATTCAATCTAATCTCATTTAATGTAGCCTGTTAACAAGCCTCTCTGAGTCCAAGGCAGTAGTGACAGATCAATCTTTAAAAGTCTCCTGAACCCTACCAATCCAAGTCTCCAACCCTACGTAAGTCTGTTTTCAGCTCCACATAAAATAGCACAAAAGGAACTCCATAAAACATACGTCCACCTGCACAAACCTGTGCCACCCTGCTGCTCACACAGCAAGCCTTTTTCTGCAAACAGTGGGAGCTGAACCAACACTCACTAATGTTGTAAGACCCTATAATGTACCCTTATTAATTAAATGTGTTATCTTCTCTTTGCTTTCTGTAGCGGGGCCTTGCTGCTTTATGTATAGTGTATGCATACAAGTAGGTATGGATTGCGAGCATCAAAACTGGTGAGTCACTGATTGGTGATCGGGAGGGGAGATCAAAGGACCAGCTGTGAGCACACCAGGTATACAAGCACAGAGGTGAAGGAAAGTCCCGGTAAAACAGTCCCTGTCGGCTCTTTCCAGCAGCACTGACTTCTTAGCAGATTTCTTCTAGATGCCATGTGAAAATAAGGCTTCAAAGAAAACTGTGAAGAAGGACAAGTGGAGTCTTCTCAAGCAATGCAAGATGTTTTTTGAGAAAAGCAGGCCAAGTTGCTGTGCCTGGGGAAATGGGCAGGGAGACAAACGAAAAAAGTGATGGAGAAATCCAAGAGGAAGGCTGAAGTTTGCAAAAGTGAGTGGCCACACATACCAGCGTTACTTTCAGTGAAAAAACAGGGTTACCCTACTCTCTTTTTCAGAGCAAAAACATCAAGACACTTCTCAAAGCATAGCAGCCCCTGCCACTACGTCCAGTGTGGGCACTGCAGTGAGCTAGAGCTCACTAGCCTTGGCTGAACCCTGTTCATTGAAAAGAGGGAGTCACACTGATTTCACTCCTGCTAAATATTTAAATCCTTTTCATTACGTTATTTGAATGTGCGTAATTGTTATGCTGACTTCTTCTATGAGTGCAGGATCAGCTTCTCATCTGAACATAGCTGTTGGCAGCATATGGAGGATGTTAAGGTAGGTCTAAACATAATTTCCAAACAAAAGCAAAGGCACATGTCTAAAGAGAAAAATATGATTCTTTGGTTTTAGATTTTGCTTCTCACTGCAGTGAATTTTATGATTAAAATCTGTGCAGTATAGACAAAATGTGAACACCAGAAAAATACTGGTTCTGTGCTTTCATAGGCACCGTTACCATAAGAGCTACATCTCCACAGATATCAGGGAAGGGTTTGACTTTATACCAACATGAAACAAAAAGCTAATGTTAATTTTCATGCTTCTAAATGATGAGTTGTAGGAAACCTTGACAGCTCCTTTATAAACCAGTCTTTTTGATTAAGCATTTATCAGTCTTGGCAGTCAGTTTAAACTATGGTCGCAATGACAAATAAAGTTCATCTTCTCTCTGTGTGCTGCAATGATTATGAGCTGGACACACAGAGGAGCACAGCACCACCTCTAACTCACTTTGGGGGTGGATGGTCCATCAGCTTCAAGGATATTGTGAGAACCTGTTAGACTCTTCTTACGAAAAGATACAGGGAGTTAGGCATTGTTTTGGATTGAATACAGCCTTCAGCACCTTCCAAAGTGGAGAAACATAGGCCTGTCTTGAATACTGAAGAGAGGAATGTGAGTGTGGGCCTTCTCCTGGGTGTATCGGAGTGGTCCTTGTCTACCGATGGTTGCTCTTGTGTTTCTCTGGCAGTGTTTGAAGGGCAGAGATGCAGAGCACCACATCAGCAGGTCTGTTTGTATTTGGCACTCTCGGATCCTTTTATTTTCTAAGTTGGCTGTGAAGGGTCTTGTCAGATTACTTTTCCACAAAAGGTGAAAGGCTGAAGGGGAAGTTAGTGAGGGTGGTGTGGATTTAGAGATGTAAAAAAAAAAGTTCTCAAACTGCAATTTTTAACTGTCATTTGAGCCATGTACTTGATGAGTCATTCCCATGATGAGTGTTTGTTAATGGTAAATTCTCACCTTAAAGGCAATATTCTTAGTCACAGATATTGGTAATGGACCATAGAATCGTAGAAACACGTAATAGTTTGGGTTGGGAGGGACCTTTAAAGGTCATCTAGTCCAACCCCCCTGCCATGGGCAGGGACATCTTCAACTAGATCAGGTTGCTCAGAGCCCCGTCCAACCTGACCTTGAATGTTCCCAGGGATGGGGCATCTACCACCTCTCTGGGCAATCTGTTCCAGTGGTTCACCACCCTCATTGTAAAAAATTTCTTCTTTATATCTTTTTCAGCCACCATCTTGAGGCATCCTGAGGCAGTTCCCATTTGTACCACTGAAGTCCATTCCAATCCTTGGTATTGATGCCACCAAGGCTGAAATCTTGGATCAAGGTTCAAACTTCTTTTCAACAGTGCTTTGGTGAATGCATGTCCCTGAGAGTTGTTAAAGGGCAGGGGAACAGCATTCATGCTTGATGGGGTACAAGTCTATCAGCTGTCGCAAGCTTGTTACAACTCTATATCACTAGCCTTTTCTGGTGTCTCATTCCAGTATTGTATTTTGCACAAAGTTGGGATTTTTAGAACACTTTCATATGTGTGGTAATTGTTTTGTCTCACAATGCCTCTAGTCTGCCTACAGCTGATGGTGGCATACTTGCCTTCTGGCAACCTGAGGTAGGCGTAGATCCTCACTGGTATAGTACGTTCCAGCATTTTCCAAAGGAAGCTCCAAGACCCGATTCTGTCAGTGCCTACAGAAATGCCTAGGAGCCTTTCCACAGGGAGCTGCAAATGCAGCAGCAGTCACATATGGACATCATGACACCAGCCCTTGTACAAGCTCTTTGCCCAAGGGACCTGGCTGTAAACATGAGGTCTTCTCGCCCTGGGGTCAGCAACCTCACACTTAACCATGGAGACAGCATGCATATGCTCTGTTGTATCAGAGCACTGCAAACTCACACTCCAGGTTACCTGCGAGTAACTTGCTTGCATGGCAGTTTTCGTAAGGAAAACACTAAACACCAGTTACACTGAGGGATTCAAGGGCATTTTTCACTGGGGACATGCTTGTATTTAAGATTTATAACACCCTGCATAAAATCATGACTTACTGCTTATGCCAAGGAAATTTCAGCTCCCATGATAATCAAATCTTCTTCAAACCTTGTTAGGAGATGCCTTATTATACCTCTTGAAGTAGATCACAAAGCCTGAAATTCCCATCAGATTAATTAATTAACGCTTTGAAGGCATGCTTCTAAGACACTTTGTGAGAGTCCAAGATGAGAAATAAATTTCATCATGACACCTGCTCTGGTACCACCTTTCAAAATGCCCAAGCCTTTCAGGGTAGCTCATCACTCATGTGCCGTGAGTGAAACCCTTATTAGATGCTCTGCATCTGTCCTTCCTGTCTTTGCATAATCTTTTCTTGAATCTCTCTAGGTACAAATTCTATTACTATTTCTACATTGTCTTTCAGAACTTGTTAATCTTTTGGATTTTTCAGTAGTTATGCAAATCTCTCTGCATTCCTGAAGGATTATTTTAGTGTCATAGATATCAGAAATTTTATTTAAATTTTTATTTTATTTAAATT
>NW_009233618.1:0-26723 GCF_000690835.1 Fulmarus glacialis | reverse complement strand
CAGGAAATTAGGATATCATCCAGGACAATATACAGAAAAGTAGGACATGAGAAACAGCAGTGAGCAAGAATCCTTTGTATAACTGCGAGATAAATATTTGGGGTATTTATTGCTTGTTATCTTGATTATTTGCCATATAGATATCTCTGGAGGTGCTGGAAAGAAGTGAGAGAAAAATCTGTTGTGCTATGGTTTTGCCTGCCAGATCTTGCTGTCATTCAAAGTGACCTGCAACAGATGGAAGGGTAGACCCACCTTCCCACTCTTGTGACATGCTGCCAAGCCACAAACATATATTACTTTTGTCCCCCTAGTGGATGTTCGTGTTTGTGGGGGGGTAAAGCGGAGCTTAATACATCATTTCTTTTACCTGTGCCAGCTGAACTAGAACAGACAATGTAAAAGGGTCTCTAGTGCTCTCTTGACTTCAGAGGTGCAATTTTGCGCCCCCTCCCCTCCTCCCCCCCAAGAAGCTAGAAGAAAGAATAAAAAATGTTCTTTTGTTTACTTTGCTTTTTATATTTTGGACTGCATCCCTTTGGACAGCCTATCAAACATCCAACATTACCTCTCTCTCTCTCTCGGAAAAGCCTCCCAGCTAAAAAACACCCAGTTTGCAAGGTGTGACACCAGCTTCAGTAGCTGTGCACACCCCTTTCACGCTCTGCTCCAGCTCCCCCTTGGGCCAGCTGGCCTCATGGCCCCCTTCAAAGGGAATTGGTTGTGACAGTTGGATCCGAAGGCTCTTGCAGCTAGTAATAAAATACCCCTGAGACTTGGTGACCTGTAGTTCGTGCCCTCATTCCTTGAAAGGTCTAGTAATAAGTTTTGCTACCTCACATGGTGATGTGCAGTAAGTGGTGTTCTCAGAGCTAAGTCAGCTTTTCACAGAAATTTCATTACTCTGGTTGACCATGTCAAAAGACTTAGGAAACGAGAGGCTTAGAGAGCTGTAACAGAAGGAGTAGTGAATGGGCAGGAAATGAAAAAGGCTTCTTCCCTGCAGCAGTTCCCACTGCACTGACTCAGGAGGAGCCGGCCGAGAAGGGACTCGAATTGTTCTGACATCTCCATTACCAGGGAGAGGCACGAATTCTCCACTGCAGCGCCTCACCCGGGAAACACGGCCAGAGCCCGCAGGGTCGGGTGGTCAAAGGGAGCGGAGTATGTCAGACTGCCGTGGCCAGCAGGTACCTGCTGCTCCTCCTTGCTGCCCTGGGGATTTGTTCCTTCTCTCTTCTTCGGCAGTTGTGGTTACAAGGAAATACTATGGTCTGCATGTATTAAGTATTTGGTGACCCACATGCAAGTTGTACCACAGTTGTGCGTATTTACTGTAAATATAAATGATACTCAGTTGTCTTGTGTACATTTAAAAGATACATAAAGCTTCTACGCAACATTTTGGTTGTATGATTATTCCAGCTGTTTATAGATGATCTCTGAGCCAATTAAATTACAACAGATGTAAAGTTAATATATTCTAGAGACTGGAGACAGGGCTTTGTATGCCGTTGACTGCAGGTGAGAGAAGGGAAGAGAGCAAACCTGACAACACTGAGAGCAGGACCGTGTAATCTTATGTAAGGAGGTGTAAATTGTGGAGAGTTAGAGGTGAACAATGCTGAGTACTCAGGAGACTGGCCATGAGGAAATGTCAAGGGGTAAAGTCCTACTAAAGCAGTTTGCTGGCAGAAAATAATGGCTTGGCTCAGTGATAGGGTTTAAGACTGGTAAATGAAGCTTCCTCACTTCCATTTTGCCTATGTAGTATTTACCCCATTCTCTCTATATAGGCAAAACCACCAAATAAACTATTTTAGCTGCTTTTATATTTCCCTACTACAAGATAGGACCACAAGTTTCAATGTGCATAGTATTGTTGGGGGAGTCCCACACACCTGCAGTGGGGCAAAAATTTGTAGTAGACTTTGTTTGTTCATGCAACAATCATGTTACAAGTCACATTAACTATCATGATTAAAGATTTTCAACTGCTGTTCTCTGTCACAGTGACTGGCTCAACTGAGAAGCCTAGAAAACAAGATAAACTTCAGGGGGATGCATGAAGGGGTCTGAGTAACTTCTTCTCTATCACGGACATGAGCCAGTGCTGCCTCGGGTGGCTAAATACAGAGATTTAGCCTGACCCCTTTCTGAACTGCTCTTTTCTGTATCCAGCAGTAAATCCCCCCTTGTGATTTACTCCTTGGATAGTTTCACTCAGTGAAGGGTTTCCATTTGATCCATACTTCATCCCACTCCACTTTACAACACAATCTCACTCCTCTCCTGGAAAAAGGGCAGATGGCTGTGTATGGGACAAGGCTTATCTCACCGCACCAAACATGAGGGATGCCAGTCCCCTCCCTCAATCCCTGTGGGAGCCTCACGCTGGTGCTGGTTTGTCAGGGAAGACGGATCCATCCACTGTGAGTGCCTTCAGCAGATTTCTTATGCCAAGGAAACACCACACATTAACTTAGCTGCCTTCCTCTTTCTTTTCCATCCAAGCCACTACTCAGTTTAATACCTTCCTTCCTGACATGAGCCCAAGTGTACCTGCTCTGTGGAAAGGAATGCGTACTCCATCTTCTCTGAGTGATGCAAGTGCTGAATATGAAGAATTTGGTGGGTGTATAATGATGATAGAGAAAGTGAATTCCCAAAGTTTCACAGAGGGAGTTAAACGAACCACAGGCTCAACACAGTGCAGTGTCCACGGCAGAGCTCCATCAGTAGCGAGCGGACCTTGGAGACCATGCAGTGATCCTCATTGTCTCCAGTGGCCACCATTGCCTTTGTATCCCCAGGAGGGAGCAGCCCACTGTTGCGTCCTGGTTGCCCCTCTGTGTGCCCAGGCATCAGTGGTAGCTGGAGAGCAGTGATGGGGACAGGGTCCATAACTGTGCTTCTTCTTGTACCCCGATTCCTGGCTCCAGTGTGACCTTTTTTCTTGCACCTTCTAATGGGGTGGGGGAAGTCCTGCAGGCAAGCGTCATTATAAATGTACAGTCATTCCTGATCTGTAAATACCACAGACCAAGAAGAAGAGAGAGGAGGAACAAAACCATTAATATCATCCTCCTCCAGCTGCCCCAAGGAGCGTGAGAAATTAATGCTCTTGTGGCTAGGTACTCCCACTGAGAGCATCCTCTTCTCTCTGCTGGGAGGGTCTCAGAGGCCTAATGAAGCATGTCGCTTCTTGATACTGCAACTGGGACTGTATACTGCCATGGCATCGTGCCTGGGAAAAAATGTAATTGCTGAAGCCTGGCCTCAAATCCTGATGAAAAGAAAGGAATTGCATATGTATATGTCTCAAACCAGACATTAAAATTGAGATATGGTTGGCAGTGCACCAGGCCCCCTGATTAAATAGAAAGCTACTGTACATAATGCAAGAGGCTTGGGAAAGGGGAAAAGCTGCTGACTACTAATTAGCTGTTTAAGAGGCCATCAACAGGTCCTTTCTGAAAAGTTCTTTATTAGGCAGCCCTTTACTGTATTTGGGAGAAAGGGCAGGGATGAGGATGGAGAAATTCTCATCTGTGCTATGGAGCTAGTGGTGCAAACAGAAAACACGATGTGAAAGCACAACTGATTTTGCAACACTTGTTTGAAAATACTATGGGAAGGCATGACTTAGAGACTTCCAATTCTGTGACATTACAAGTGGAGAGTATAGGATGAAAATGAAAAATATATCTCTAGATCAGATGATGAGAAGCCTAGGTACAATATGGCATGAAGGACCAATACCATTGAGTGGTAAACGAGGTCTTGCACTGATAGAGAGCAGAGTAGATTATTATGCAAAAGTAGCACCAATGCAATAGTCAAAGGAGTAAAAAGCAGAATCTTTAGAAACATTCAGTGATATCCTCTGTAGATATTCTTCCGAGTCCCCAGAGAACCACTAAAGGCCAAAACCAAAATCACGTGAAAAGGCAGAGAGACCATCTACTGCTCACCTGTTAAGAATTTTTTTTTTTTGTCATTGCATGTCCTTAAATCATTAAGTTAACAGACAGCCTTTGCGCTTTGTAGCTCTTTGAAAGGATCCGTGCTGGAACTCATGTTCATAAGTCATCTGGAAAAATGAAGTAATGAAATTTCCTGATGATACTCTATTATTTAAGGCAATAAAATGGAATTCAACTGTGAAGAGTTGCAGATGGCTCACAATACTGTGTGATTGGGCAAAAAAATGGCAGATGAGATGTTGATAAATACAAAGTATTGCACATGGATAAAACTATTCTTAACAGTGATGGGCTCTAAATTAGCTATCAGCACGCCGGAAAAAAGATCTTCGAGTTACTGTTGACAATTCCATTAAAATCTCAATGCCATGCTCAGGATCAATCAAAAAAGTAAATAAAACATTAAGAATTCTTAAGAAAGAAACAGAGAATAAACAGAATAATAATCCTCTGCCACTGTATGCACGTAAAGCGTGCTCGGATTGTGAATGTTATGTGCTGTTCTGATTCTTTCTTCCTCCAAGAGGACAGAAGTAGAAAATAAAGTGAATAATTTATCCATGGATTAATAAAGTTTAGATTGATTCAGAAACTGATCAGACTAGTTAGTGGGGAGAAAGCCCATCCAAGACTACTAAGCAGTCTTGGTATTATCTCTGGCTCAGGAAGTATCTCTTCACACATGCACTATTTTTATACCACTTCCCCAAACATCTTTTACCAGCCCAAATGAGGGACAGGACACAGGATTAGCTGAGACTCTTGCTGAAGACACTGTGGTCAAACCCTCCCAGCATGTCCTGTGGCTTTTCTCCATTGTGTTCCCAGGGTGGCTCTCTCTTGTGGGATCCTGCAGGCCCAGACCAGATTTTTCAAAGCATCCCAGGGAGCAGAGATGCAAAGCTCAGGCCATCTTGACAAAAGCAAGTGCCAGCCACCCCTCCGGGTCTATATGTCTCTCTGTGGGAGAAGGGCAGAACTAGAGTCAAGTCCCTTCCCTTAGCAACACAAGAAGAAAAGACAGACAAGTGTCATACAAGGTATCCTTGGGGAGATAGCAGAAGAGCTATCTCATTCATACTAAAAATCTCACTTACAGGAGTGGTGGTCAAGGAACAGACCCACACAGGCGCTGCTCAAAAAACAGCATCTCCGTGTCACATCATTATTTGAAAGCTGCTTGGCACATTAATGGGACAGATTCCCAGTCTCTCCTAGATCACCCTCTCTGAGCTTTCTGAAAGGAGACACTTTTCTCCCCTGGACCCTGAAGCAAAGAGCCCAGCACAGCAAAGGGAGCCTCACTGTATACGTTCCCCTGAGACAGCATTTTGTCCTACAAAAAGCTGGAGGGCTCTCTCTTCTCCTATGATAGACTCCAAATCAAGCAAAAGATTTTTGAACTACTAACTCATTATAACACAGGACAACTTACTCAGAAGAAAAAATACCAAAGAAATCAGTATACTCAGATATGGCTTGAAGGCCTATTGTTGGCATCCACAATACATAGTAGATGTTTCAATACAAAGTTTTAATCTTCTTGGTCCAAGTTCTCCACAAGAGTTGACTCTGGAGATGATCTAAGACCTCTTCACAAAGTGTGTATGTGTATGTTGCTCTATACACCAGTGAGACTTAGACTCTTACTGATTTCAGACCAAATGGATGAAATCCTCAGATTCTTCTGAGGGCGAAAGACAACACTAAGGATCATGCCCCAACACTATTACTGGAGGCATTTATTTCAAAGAGTCTGACCAGAGTGCACAGACAAAAGCTCTCTTTCATGTGGTGATGCCATGCATTTCAGACCAGGATGAAGGTCATAAAATCATAGGTTTTGTCTATTTTTACAATTCAAACATCATCAGAGAGTATTTCTGGACAGTAGGTGTTAGACCAGTGATGTGAGCAGCCACAAAGGCAACCTGGTTAGAACGGGAAAATTACTGGACAGAAAAAAATGTTTGCTGAAATATATTGAGAGAGGAAATGCCTGCCAGCCTGGGAGCTGTGAGCCTGGGAACCAGGCCTGTGAACCAGAAACATCCTTGAAAACTGCAGCTGGCGTCTTTGAAGTACACCTGGGGTACTTAGAAGAGACATCCTGAGATACCACCCATAAGTGCAAAAACAAGGGACTGTAATGGCAACTTATCATCTGAAAAGGTGGAAAAGAGTCTGGAAGAATAAAAATTACTCTGAAAAAACAGAAAACATCATCATCATCTATTGTCTGTTATATGTAAAAAATCAAAATTTACAGCATCTATTGGCTGCTTGAAATGATGATGTCTATGCCCTCTTACGTCTCTATGATATGAAAAGGACTTAATTTTTATCCAAAATGGAGCCCCTCTCTCTGAGAACAACGCGTGCTGCACATACTCTTCCTTTCTTAAACAGGTTGAATTTTCCACATGAACTTTCTACAAGGTCTTGGACTCTCACCGGGGACCCGGCTGACTGACTCCAGGCTCTGGGATGTGGATCGCCTTTGAAGTGAGATTCTCTCTATGATATGAAAGGTCACCCTTTGGGCCCACCCTTTGGGCCCATCCTTTGGGCCCTCTGGGATAGTTTAGCCCCTTCTGAAATCTGTCTAATTCACTTGACACTGGTATTACACATCTATATAAATAATCTGTCATAAGTATATCTGCTGCTACATTGTTGATAAGCTTGCTTCACTAATGATAAGTCTGTAGTAACCTGTAGTAGTATATACACCTACTTAGTTGTTGCTGTTACTGGTTGTTGGCTATTGGTTGCTATAATATTGATTGCTGCTATACAATTGATTGTCGCTATACTATTGCTTGATACTATATTATTGATTGCTGATAGTAATTTGTAATAGCTTGAGATATATATATTCACTTCATTAATAATACGTATACTTGCTAGTGGTGATTTTGTGTGGCATTTGTGGTGATCTGTAATAAAGTAGAGAAATTTAGAGATAAAGCCTCTGTGTCCTTGTGTATTAAAGAATCCTGCAAACCTGCGATCACGATCTCTATATACACGCAGGATTTAGGTCATGACAACCAGTCATTGGCCCAGTTTGGCCTGGGTGAGCTAGCACTCTCCTGGAGAGCTGCAGGGCGTACTTGATGGGTTAGCGCAGGCCAAGGAGCTATCTGCCTACAGCCAATTTTAGAGGGTAAAAGAGTTCAACAGTAGGGATGCACTCATACTGCTCTTCTTTTGATACTTCCCGACTGGCCTCCATCTTCATTGAACCATAGTGCCCAAAACTGGACAAGATATTCCCGCTCAGACCTTACTGATACATTAGGTGTTTTCCCAACTTCACATGTGTTTATATATCATGGTATGAAGTTTGCCTTTTTCATAACAGTGCAACATTGTTGTGTTCTGCTCGTGATCCATTACAATCCACAGATCCTCCGAAAACAGCAACCCGACTACTTGTTAAATATACTGTGCCCACACAGTTGAGCGCTCATCTCTTAGAGCATTCCCTTGCAGTTGTCCTTGGTTTTCATGCCCTTTCTCTACTCAAGATAACTTTGAACCCCAAACCTGTTTTCCAACCCAGCTTTGTGTCATCTGTAAGTGTACAAGCGGGATCACTGATGCAATCACTGAGCAGAATCAGAGCAGAAAGACCTCTGGAAGAGCCCTTGCTGCCTCTTTATATTTTGCCATTGAACTAATTCTGAGTATAGATACAGAACATGTTTTGTATGCACCATCCAGTGATTTCATCCACACTGTACTTCTTTTGCTGGTTTATAAGAATGTCATGTAAGATCAGATCAAAAGAGTTCCCAAAGTGAAGTTCTATAGATTAGTTCCACATCTGCTTTTCTGCTGCAGAGGACAAATAGATTATTTTTATACAATTTGTTCTTACAAATCCCCACTGCCTCCTTAACTCTTTCTTTATCTTTCAGTTACTTTCTAAATACTTCATCATTTGATTCAAATAATTTCTTAAGCTCATTGGAGTGTAATTCTCCACATCCTCTTTTTTCATGTTTACTGGGAGAATCACTACTATTGACCTGAAGAAATGAGATGGCTCCTTCTAAGAAGAGGAGGGAAGCAAAATGATTGTTATGGAAATAATATACTGGACCAGCTGATCTGGTCTAGTATAAATGATGAGAATGCTCACCATTTATGGTGGTCTCTTCCTCCAGTCTCCAGATCCATAACCTGACATGACAATTCTGAAACAACATGCGTTGAGTAGCAATGCCTTTTTTCCACTCTGCATTTTAGCCAAGCTCCTGTCAAGTCTGATCTGTTGTGGGACATGGACTTAGCACGGCACTAGTGGAAGTCAGTGGTGTGGATAGGCATGCTAAGACAGATCATCACAGAGGGCAGAAGCTGGGTAAGGTGAACAAGGGGGAAGAAGGGAAAGCAGAAGGGTGCAGAAGAGCAACTGTGCAATGGATGACATGAGTTGTTCCCACCTATCTTGCTGAAGTGTGCCCACGGTCTTGGCTAGGCAGGGTCAGGCTGGAATGAGACACAACTCTGTTGTGCGCAGTCAGCTTCCTTTTCTGCTACTTTCACTATTCACTGGCTGTGGAAGGAGAGAAAGCATTGAGATAGGAGGGAACAAGGCAGACGGTGACCTGGGCACATCAATATCTTAGCAGCAAAGTACTTCATACTGAATAAAACACGTTCCTATTCCTGTACCACATACATGCGTGCCTGTGCCTCCAGCACATATACAGGGTTGTCACCCGCTGTGGTGGCCTGTTGACTCCCACTGGTTGGGAGGAAATGGAGAAAAATTAGCTGTGGCACAGGCTGAAATGTCAGGCTTTGATATTCTGACAGCCCTTCTCAGCTTTTAAGATGAGTATTGGCTGGGCAAAGAGGGACCACCTGCCAGCCTCCTGGCTCAGCACGCCTCTGGTCAAAATCAGGGCCCTAGGAAAGAGATGACGGTGCAGGAACAACACTGCCCTATCTGAGTATGTCTGTGCTTGCAACTGTGGGGCTAAGGCCAGCTCTGATCATGGTCACAGCTGTCATGTTGTCCAACTCCAGCAAAAATGCCATGTGGGCTTCCCCCATATGGTCACATCACTCGACCTCAGGTGCTCATCCAGCTCTCCACGGCTGGCCCAGGGGATCTGCTCCCCAGTGCTCTCCTGCACCAACTGATATTCCAGCAAGGTCACTCATTTGGGCTCTGCCAGACGTCTGAGATCCAGTTAAGCAGAGTTATTGAAAGGGTCTGAGCTCTGCAAAATAAATATTTGAGTGAAAGCAGGGTCTTTTCCCAGAAACTGTTCTATAATAATACATCTAAATAAACAAACAGAAATAAACACTATTCATTAATAATTCAGTTACGGGATTTTCTTGGCAACTTTCAAATAGAATGTATCCAAAATCTTATCAGTTCAATGCTCTGTACTTCATCTAAAGAAAGGAGAAAAAGTTATTCTTCCATCTATCTTTGCCTACTTTGGATGTACTAAAGTATTTTTTATATTATTACTAAGCTATTTTTCCAAAATGCCTCAGTTCTTATAAACGGATTGGGACCACCTTGGGCAGCACTGTGCAGAACAAAAAAACTAATGACATGACATGGGAGAAGATAACCTCCTTTTTTCTCCATCTGTGAAGCATTTTTTCTTAGCCCAGCCTGACATAAATTGCAGTTAAAATACCAGAAAAGCTAATGTAAGGATTTGATTTAAAAAGAATTAAATTATAGAAACATAGTTAGTGTTGCTCAGCACAATTTTCTGGATAACAAAAATCTTGTCAAACAAATATGATTTCATTCTTCAACAAGATGACAGATTTAATGATTAAAGGTAACTGCACTGATATAATAGACTTACACTGTGTAAAAGCATTTGATTTAGTAACTCAAAATATTCTGATTAAAAATGTAGAATTATAGGAGAGAAAAATGCACAGGCTGGAGAGAAAAATAATTAGCTCTTTGACAGACTTCAAGCTTCTGTCAGCAGGGAGGTCGCCGAATGGGGATATATATCTTCCTCATGGATCTGCCCCAGGTACTCAGCATCCTCATCAGTGATCTGCATGCAGATATACAGTCACTTCTGGTAAATCACAGGCATGACAGAGGTTTAGCAGGGAGGTCAACAAACTGTAAGAACTGGGGAAAAGGAGCATGTTTCAGTAAATTCAATAAATTCCTACATTGAGGAAAGTGCATTTGGGTGTAGTTAAATGCAAGCTGGATCTGCCCCAGGTACTCAGCATCCTCATCAGTGATCTGCATGCAGATATACAGTCACTTCTGGTAAATCACAGGCATGACAGAGGTTTAGCAGGGAGGTCAACAAACTGTAAGAACTGGGGAAAAGGAGCATGTTTCAGTAAATTCAATAAATTCCTACATTGAGGAAAGTGCATTTGGGTGTAGTTAAATGCAAGCTATACATCAAGGCAGGAGGAATTTAAGAGGGGCCTGTGTCTGGAAAACCGGGGTGTCTGAAAGGTATGTTCGTCCTTCAGAGGAGAAGCAATCTCTATGGAAAATGCTTTGGCAAAAAGGGCAAACAAAAAAGGTGATCCTGAAGAAAGAACTGGGAGAGATCAACACTCAGTGGTTCCTGAGTACCACAGCTCTGGGGAGCAAAGTCTAACAAGAGCCAGTAGCTGGAGAAAAGGGAGCTGGACCCAGACCTTCCAAGTGGGAAATCAAAGAAGGACACCACTGGAAAGTGACTGTTGAAGTACCTGGAAAAGCATGTCTCAGCTTCAGGGCGACATCAACACTGGAACAGTGCACTTGGGCTGCTTCTGAGGCTGAGCTGTGCAGATACCTGAGTACCAAACCACCTATGCAACCTGTAAACCAGTTAAAGAGAACTCACACTGAGACCTTCTCTTACACTGGGACTTTATATTATTTATTAGTGCTACAGATGTAATGGGTTCATGTCATATGGAGGAAAAGCAAGGCCCTAAACAGGGACAGTAACCATTTATGTAATTGCCAGAAAAGTGTAACACAGATTTATTATTTTATCATTAAAAATGATACTGTGTTTTTTAAATATGTGTCTGATTACTAATTCATTCAATGTGCTCATCTTCCTGACAGTTATCATGAACAATTTGTGAAGGTAGATGACGGAAGAAGTACTCTAGGCAATGGCAAAGGTGTTTGGAAACCAGGCGGCATTAACTGCCCGCCTCTGCAAGCGGTGAGTAATTGCAGTGCTTGCTGACTTCAACGTATGGCTTGGGCTTTCCAAAATTCAGGCCATAAGTTACTGTGCAATGAACCGAACCTGCCAAGACGAACAATTACATGCATATGTCTGAACTAATCACAGGGGCACAGGGTATTGTTAGCTGTCATTGATATAAGCTGAAATCGATTGGAAATAAAGCTTTAACTTTCTTTGTTAGTGGGAAACCTGGACACATAATGCAGAAAGAAACAGACACAGCATTACCTCTTTCATCTAGGTGGCCAGACCACCAGGCAGAGCAGCCTGTGTAGCTTCTTTGAAGTTAATGGCATTAATTATGCTAACTGAAGGTACGCCATTACAGAGCCATGTTCTGAACACTGGGCTCTGTGGTCCTAATCACCACCCCATCCACCTTCGAACTCATGTGAGGTGGGATGTGTCTCTGAGCTGCACCCTCTCAAACTGGTCATCCTCCAGCTCTCCAGTGTGAACGCCTTCCCCCAAGGCTGTTCCCACAATGCCATCGTGAACAACATCTCTCGCAAGAGAGCCAAACACAGAATGGCTGCATTAACAAGTGACAGCACGTCCAAAATGGCTGTGTTTACAGGGACATACAGAAGCCCACATGGGGACATGACAGCAAGGTTGGATAGGAGACAGCAGGCAAGTGAAATAATTCACTGGAGGGTATATGAAGTTGTGTTTCATATGAAAAGCTCTGCTATATGCTTTGATTCCTTTTCCTTCTCCCACTCTTCTACCTGCAAATCGCAACTACTCCATGTCACAAGTAATACATGCCATGGATTTTCTGATTCTGGCCTACAGGGTACTTTTCATTTCACCAAAGAGTCTGTTCTTTTTGGTAAGTAACAAATGCAACGGACAAAGAAATATTTTCCCTTCATCTTTTAAATTCTGGGTAGTTTCTTTTTCATGCCTTACCTTGATGTGGGTTCCTGCTTCTTGTTTTAAACTCTATACCAGGCAACAACCTAAAGTTGCAGATACTAAACTCCACATTGCAATCTCATACATGATTTCCTGGGAGCGGGGAGGAAGGATTTGGGGAGTTAATACATTTGAATTGACTGGCCCAGTAGAGGCGAGATGTGGGCTAGCTTCTTGGTTGGTATCAAGTGTCCAGTTTGTATTTGCTGATTGCGTTAGAAACCAGCACTGGCCTCTAGTTAGGCAGAGCTTGCTTTCTTTTTGTAAAAAGTTATAAACAGAAGCTGAAAGAGACATCCTGATCTCTACTGTTCATGAATACTAATAAAAATGTAGAAATAGAGATGCCTTGGTATGTTGTTTTCTCTTCTGATGATTCTACAGTAAAATGAAGAGAAAAGGAGTTTTATTGCGTGTGGGAATTTCAGCACAGATTACAAGAGTCTAAGAAAATGTTTTGGAGGAGTTCTGAAGCTTCAGTGTTCACTAGTCTTTTGAATGATATCTGTTATGGCTTTTCTTTTTACATTTTTTTTCTTAAGAAATGACCAACTGAAGTGTTTGTTAGAGACTTAGAAAAGCAAATCTCTGTTCTAGAATCATAGAATCACAGAATCATTAAGGTTGGAAAAGACCTCTAAAATCATCGAGTCCAACCGTCAACCCAACACCACCCTGCCCACTAAACCATGTCCCTAAGCGCCACATCCACACACCTTTTAAATACTTCCAGGGATGGTGACTCTACCACTTCCCTGGGCAGCCTGTTCCAAGGCCTGACCACTCTTGCAGTAAAGAAGTTTTTCCTAATGTCCAGTCTAAACCTCCCCTGGCGCAACTTGAGGCCATTTCCTCTCGTCCTATTGCTTGTTACTTGGGAGAAGAGACCAACCCCCACCTCGCTACAACCTCCTTCCAGGTAGTTGTAGAGAGTGATAAGGTCTCCCCTCAGCCTCCTCTTCTCCAGGCTAAACAACCCCAGTTCCCGCAGCTGCTCCTCATAAGACTTGTGCTCCAGGCCCTTCACCAGCTTCATTGCCCTTCTCTGGACACGCTCCAGCACCTCAATGTCCCTCTTGTAGTGAGGGTCCCAAAACTGAACACAGTATTCGAGTTGTCTTCTTTTTTTAATGCTTCCCAAAATTAAGCTTTCAAATGTGGGTTTAGCCATCAGCAGTTGGTCCAAAAGTTATAAATACTTACTTTTCAGTGCCTTATTTTTTCTAGAAGCCTCATTTTAACTATTCATGTTTTTAAAAAATGTTACTTTGAGTAATACCATCATTTATGCTGCCTTTAGTTCAGTCCAAATGGAGTAATTTTTACCGTCCATTTATAGTATTTCTTTACTGCAGCATGCTTAGTCTATGTGTGTATCTTCAGGAAGATATCTTCAGGAAGGGCAAGTCTCCCTGCAAGTAAATATAGAGTTTGGGCGGAGAGATGGATGGTAAAAAGCTTCTTCTTTAGCATATCTGACAGGCAAAACTCTAAGAAGTTAACATGTCCATTAGTTTTCCTGAAAAGCATCAATAAATGAACTTTTCTGAATAGCCATTTCTGAAAAATTGGGTGTATTTTTTATGGTATTTAAATAGCAAAAGATTTCTGACCACATGAATACACCTGCAAATCTGATCTGTGAGAGTGATCTCATTCCTGATTTGGCAAGCTTGCTTCTTCCTTTGCTGGCTGTTAGAAGTAAAGGCATCCGTTACTACAAAAGCATGAATGCAGATTAGCCTTCTAAAATTAAAGAACATTGTCAGAATATTGCATGCACAGTAAAAAAGTGTGCACTTGCTTGACTGCATCTCAATGTAAATAACACAGATGTCTTAATTTCCTGTGCAAAATAATTTGAAAGAAGTGATGACAACCATGGGGTCTGGCAGAACCCATTCCAAAGTTACGGTGAAAATGGCAGACGGGTGCCATAAATGATGTGCAAGAGAAACAAAATTCTGTTGACAGAAGAAAAGCAATTTATCCAGTAGTTCTCTAGAGGTGCCTTTGAAGTCAGACTGGATCTCAGTGTTATCCGCAGCAACCCTTAACAAATCCAAAAAAAGAAAAAGAGAGGAAAAGAGCACAAAAGGGCATACGTACAGCACCTGAGACTGCCTGAGAAACATTGACAGACATAATATGTTTATGGCAAGAGCTTCCCTCAGGTTTGCATCCTGTATCCAGCAAAAATGTAGCTTTGAATCCAAATGCACTGAGTCCCGAAGAACAGCTAGTCATCCACCTTTAGGTACACTGTATCCTAGAAACGCATGAGCAGCCCATTAAGAATAATGATGATACAGACAGGCAGAGTGTGAGACTATTATTCCTCTCCATTGGCCCTGCAAATTTGTTCTGTGTATTTTTTGTTGAATCGATTGCCTCAAAATCCCACTGGGGCCCTCACAACAAAATAACAGTAATCCATTTTTTTCCCTGGTGTCATCCTTATACAGTCATTTAACTACTTTGAGAGGAAGAAGGAGCTTGAAAATATCAGTAAGAGTTTGGAAGTAGTTAGAGTATGTGGTATAAAATTTCACAACAACGTGTTGGACTTTCAATTGAAAATGTTTACCTTTCCCTTCCTTTCCAAGGACAGTAAAAGCAGATGAGTGAGTTAGAGTCCTGAAGAAAACTGTGTTCAGCTGGATTTGCTACAACAGTACGAGCTTCCTCCAGGGGTGGTTAAATGGGCCAAACTGGAAAGTAACTTCTATATTTGTTATTTGTTGATTTACTTCAAATCTTACTGTCCGCTATTATGGTATACAGCATATTGCAGCTAGAGTCCCTAAGTGACAGATGCTCGATAAATATTTTGCAGTCTTCAGCCCAAGATTGCAGTCTTCCAAGAATACAGCTCTGAGCACAGAAAGACAAAAACAGAGTTCGACCTCTCCACGATAAATCCTGATCTAACAAAATGCTCTGGTTAATAAGATATACGGGCAAGATTTAATCAATTTCTGTACGTGCCTCTGTTCTCCCTTTTGAAATAATGTGTTAACAGTCTAAATGAGTTTCTATCTTTCAATATTCCCCAACAGATGCATGGAAAACAAGGCTGACGT
The DNA here is from genome assembly GCF_000690835.1 of Fulmarus glacialis. NCBI lineage: Eukaryota > Metazoa > Chordata > Aves > Procellariiformes > Procellariidae > Fulmarus > Fulmarus glacialis. The sequence continues at coordinate 11,513 of NW_009233618.1, read as the reverse complement.
GCCATAGGACTGGCAAAATTGCACCCCTTCTCCTCTGAACACCTGCAGGATGCTGAGTGCTCATCTATTCCCAGTGCTTACGCATCCTCTAAGCTGCACCGTACCTGAATCTGGAAAGTATCAAGCCTTACCAAAGTCTTGAATCTTGGGTGGTTTCACTTATCATGGTGTCTGTTGGTCTTCAGCTGTTTTTTGTAAACAAATTTCCAGGGAAAGGCCCCCCTTTTTCTGTGTTTAAGATCTGTCAGGAACCCTGGCCACTTGCACCTTGGCTAGCCATGTGAGATTACTGTATGTCTTCGACTTTGAGACAGTGAGACAACACAAAATGCCATACACTCTGCATGGTATTTGTAACCTGTTAAACAAATCTGGTATGCCCTCCTTACAACCTGTTTGTGGGCTTTGTTGTGCTGGGAAGTACAGACATCCAGTGGGCTGCAGTGGGTGCTCTGTACCGAGGGTCCCTTGGAAAGACTGAGTTACCAAGCGGTAGATTTCTTCTGCTGAAAGAGTCACCACCACATTCATGTTAACTGGGACATGGTATGGTGACAGCCCAGAAGTGATGCTTTCAAGGCCAGCACAGGAGGATCATACTGCAGTGCTCTCCGAATATTATCCAAGAAGTCAGTATTAATGAAGTTTCTTCATTGCTCGTAAGCTATGACAGCAAAATGGAAAATGAGCAAAGAGGCCAATTTTGTTCAATATCTTTATCAACGATCTGGACGAGGGGATCGAGTGCTCCCTCAGTAAGTTTGCAGACGACACCAAGTTGGGCGGGAGTGTTGATCTGCTCGAGGGTAGGAAGGCTCTGCAGAGAGACCTGGACAGGCTGGATCGATGGGCCAAGGCCAACTGTGTGAGGTTCAACAAGGCCAAGTGCCGGGTCCTGCACTTCGGCCACAACAACCCCATGCAGCGCTACAGGCTTGGGGAAGAGTGGCTGGAAAGCTGCCCAGAGGAGAAGGACCTGGGGGTGCTGGTTGACAGCCGGCTGAACATGAGCCGGCAGTGTGCCCAGGTGGCCAAGAAGGCCAATGGCATCCTGGCCTGTATCAGAAATAGTGTGGCCAGCAGGAGTAGGGAGGTGATCGTCCCGCTGTACTCGGCCCTGGTGAGGCCGTTCAGGGCTATGGCATCTGAGGGGGTTCAGATGCCATAGTGTGGCAGGAACTAAGGACCTGCCCCCTGTACAGAGGTTATCACAAGGTAGGTTTTGCTTAAGTGCTTACTTCTAGGAATGTTGAGTGGGAATATCCTGTAAATTGGCATCTAACCAGTTGTCACCTCAGAACAAAGTCCATATCAAGATAAGCAATTAAAAAAAAAAAAAAATCTCTGGAAGCATCTTACAGGTATTGTCCCACCTCAGCCTCCATGCTACTCTCTTCCCCTTATCATGCATTTCTTCCCAGCACATTCCTTCCCTCCTTTTTCATCTCCTACCACCTTTTCAAGATCTCTGTGACCAGTTTTAAATCTTCTGTACCTTTCATTGTCTTCCCCTTTCTGGCAAATTTCTGACACAGCAGAAGTGTTAGCTTTTTATTTGGGAGTCATGATTTAACAGCTCTCCCTTAAACTGCAGATCTAAAAAAGCTGGCTTGTTCATTCTAATCCACTAAATAAGGAATAGATAAAAATAATAGCAGCAGCTTCTTCTGGCCATTGCAATGCCTCTTCCTTAGCAAGATTTCAATTTAAAAAAAAAAATTGTTTTAAAGATCGGAAAGAGTAAAGACTACCATGACCTGCCGGTGTCAAACAGTGGGTGCAATGCTATCTATGTGGTAGTCACTGGGAGTTTTGTTATTATCTTTGGCAACCTCCTTAGGGTTTTAAAGTACTCCACACATTACAGTGGATATTAACAAGATTGATTCATTCTGCATTTCCTGTAAAACTCACATTTTTCCATTGTGACATTGTGATCATGGGGTGGAATCGAACTTCTTGGTCACCTACACAGATAGAAAATTTTGGCTTCTATTTCTGGATTCTGGTGAAATTTTTTTTTTTATATATATATATATTAGAAGTTAAATCAGCGTAACTAGAAAGGAACACCTACCTTCCACACAAGGCAGAAGAGGTGAGCAGTTTTCAATGGGCAGTTTAATTGTCTCCAATCCCCCATATCTTCCATCTAAGTATTTTATTTTACAGTATTCTTGTAGCAAATCTCAAGATCAAAGCATTGCTATTTTTCAAACTGTAGAAACCGAGCCACAGAGCCTGTAATAAAGAAGCTGCAGTTCAAGAATGAAAGTTAACTGAGACTGAAGTATGTATCGCATTCCTGTGGAAACAGATAATTGAAAATGCAGGTCATGAGGAGGACCAGGTGATGGGGAAGAGTATTGAATAAGTGGAATCAGCAAACAAGAAGTGAAGATACTGAGTGGTGCGGTGGATTAGAGTCAACCCCCAAGCTACAAGATGTCTAAAGAGGGACCGAACTTGTGATGCCATAACAGATTTCAAAGATGCAGTTGTCAGGAAGCGAAAGCCCCCCCAAAACCACAGGGCATAGAATCCCACGGGGGGCTGTCTGAATGAGGCCAAGGAGGTCGTCAGACTTGCTAACGGAATTGAAATTCCCATAGCTGAGATGGCCGATGCTGAAACAGAGACAAGAAATCCAGCAAACAGACAAGAGTGAAAGAACTGGGCTGTTAGGGAAGAAGAAGTAACAAGACCAGCAGGCACATGGATTGGAACAAACAAGTAGTTAATTACATTAGAAAAGGAGAGGAAAAGGCAAATCCTTAAATATATTACTTTTTCTGTCTGGTTTCTTCAGACATTGTCTGTTTCTTGGGGAAAGACCTCCTCCCAGTACCCGTTCTGATTAAAGGCTGGGGACTTCTTGTGACAAGAAAAAGTCTATTAGTATTAATCACTACTTCTCCACACAGGCAAATAATGCTTTGCAAATATCAAACACTGTATTAAACAGCCATGTTAAAAACTCTAGGCAAAGAAATATTCACACAGGAGAGATTGTGTAGATGCAGACTGAAGCATTTATAAACTTTGCAACAACCTACACAAGCCCAAAAATATTTCTGTCAATTATTTGAGTAATAATTTTCAAGGATATTGGCCCATATCCTTGCTTCATTTTCTTTTGGGAACACCTGATAAAACTGTCTGTTTCTGAGATGTGGTAGGAACTGGGGTTTTTTATTACCACTGTCTCCAGCAATTTCCCCTTTCTCCAATCTTCCATCACTCCCATGAAGACCGTGATGACAATGCTATTTTTCTCAGCAGAAGACAAGTCTGCCACATCATGGCGTGGTGAGGACTGATCCTCAAAAAGTCCATGTGCGCTCTTCTTAAAACTATCAAAACCCAAAAACATAACCTTGATGAACTTTAGTCTCTTATTGCATGACCCCACAGGCACCTGTGGACCGCCACGCCCTTGACCAGAGCCTCACTGCCGTATTTCTGCGCTTGTCCCTGACCATGCTGGTCTCGGCACCCTGGAGACAGCTCTCAGGGGTGTCTCACCCCGACACCTGGCCAGGACACAGGGCTGTGACATTCCTCCCCTGAAAGCCTTCCCTGCATAGCTAAGATGCACCAGCACGATCCTTTCCACAGAAAAGGCAATTGTAGCTGTCATTTGCTTTTCTTTCTGGCCACAGCTGAAGTGCACCTTTGTTTTATCCCCAGGTTGTTCACTTAGGTAATAGTGCAGTGATAGCACCGGTACCCAGGCAATGGGAGACCAATGCATTATCTCCTCCTTCACCTAATTCCATATGTCTTTGTGAAAACCTTTCAGACGGCAATTGAAGTGGTTTCTGATGGTGCGCAGTAAGGCTATTTTGCAAAGTATTGCATGCTTAATGAACAGCGAAGGATCAGGTGACAATTTATTAAAAGCTTCCACCGGGTGATAGATATACTCTCAGATTGCATAAAACAAAACTCCAACAAGAAAAACAAACCAGAGCTGCCAAAGGGCTTCCTTAAGGGATTTGAGTTACAGTGCTGATATACTTTTTTGTAGTTTAAGCTGCACAAATTGTGATGCAGGTGCAAAAACCAGGATCTAATCCTTGCTCACCTGGACATCAAGCATAGTTAAACAGCAGCTGCCTGTTTATCTTTGAAAGGATACCTCTGAGCCCACTGAAGCATAACAATGCTGAAGGACATTTTTGCTTCTCATGTTTAGACTGTGAACTGTGCTCAGTATCAGCTCAGTGGAAAAGATTGCCACTACGCCTGACCTTAGAGAATGATTCAGCCCCAAATGGCAGATCCTGATGGGTCACTGCAGAAATCAAAGCTAGCTAATTCATGATTAATCACAATTCCTCTGTTTCTGATTTCCCACTCCTTGTTTTGTTTTGTTTTGTTTTAAATAATGAAAAGGTCAGTAGATTTCTGTTTCTTGTCTTTTCCTACTCTGTCCTCCCCAGCTACGACCCCAGGGCATCTCTTTGTGGTAGTATCTCCCTGCTCATCTTGCCAAATGTGCCTTAGCAAGATTATCATAGATATACAAAGAGGGAAACTCTCATCTTGGAAACCACGGGGCATTTTTCTCTTTTAAGCTACTTTCTCTTTTTAAAGTACTGGGAACTGACATTAGTTGTGAGTTTCATCTCACCAGAGGTAGGCTTTTACATTATAGATATGTGCATTGAAGTTGTCACCCTGGGCTCCCTCTATGGTCAATGTAGAGGAAGAGGCATCTCTACAGCACGATTCACCTCTGTCTGAAGAAGAATGAATCCAGCCTGGAAATGCCTGTTTCTTCCCACTAGCCAGTGAGGGAGCCTGGGATTACTCACTCATACGTCATTCCAGTTTTGTCTGGTGTAACTCCAGCAGCAAGATGACTCTAAGCCTAAATATTAACTCAAATTGTCCAGATAGACCAAACAGTCCAGACTCATGGACACAAACTATTCCACCCCTGTCTCCATGCCAGTCTTGTCCACCACCTGCACACAAGATGTGCTCTGGAACCTGGCCTTTCTCCAAGATGAGGAGTGAAGTGCCTGGGCACATCCGATGATTTTAGCTGGGCCCAAACTCTCACCTTTGCTGACCATATGGGTGAACATTGGCAGGGCTGAGAGTGCCACAGCACAGTCCTACACAATATATCCAGAAATCAGTTTCTGAGCCTTGTGGATACCTCGCCAGGTCCCAGCTGAGTTACTGGGCATCGAAAGGAGGCCCAAGCACACAAGTGTAGCCCCAGGAGGCTGAGAGACTGACCTTAGAGCAGCCCCCTTTGTAGTGTGCCATTAATAAGCCTGTGCAATTGCATTGCCCACAGCACTTTTACCAAGCTGTGTCAGTTGAAACGGCTCTTTTATTCAGCATGTTAACATATGGAGAACAACACTTGAAACAAAGTCTTGTTTCTCTAACCAAAAGAGAGAGCATATATTCATTTTGGCCTCATGCTAGTTTAATTCCTTCAAACTCAGCAGATATATATTAAATTAAGATTGGAATGATACGCAGATGAATTGGGACACGTTACACGTGTGATGTCGACTTCTCAAGTACTCAATGCCTGATGAGCTGAGAGCTCTTCTAAACAACAGCCTGAGTAACAGCTGAGCTCCTTTGGGAAGCCCTGACTCCGGTTGTAAGTGGTGCACACTCCAGAAAACTCACCCCTATGTGACAATAAAGGGTGCGGCTTGGAGCATCTGTCATTTTCTCTTCCTTCCCCCATAAAAAATCTGTCAGGCAGCTTCATCTGCAGTGCAAAGGGCATGTAAATGAACATGCTCAGCTGGTGTTGACTGGTGGAGAAGGTGCTTGTCGTTACGATAGGAAGTTATGCCAACTGGCACTCATCCATCGTGCTAAAATCTCATACTAATGAGAGACTGTTTATCAGAAGGATGCGATGTAAAACAGGACAGCCTTTTTGTGGTTGAAGGGATGCCAGAAAATAATAATAATTTTTAAAAAGTGAACCATGTTTACAGCTATATTTTTATAATCCAAGTGCAGAACTAACAGATCAACTGGCATGATGTCTGGCATGAACTTGTAACAAACACAGGAGGGGCTGTTTGTATTTGCACATGTCCTGTGTAGATGCTAAAAAAAAATGGTCAGCATTGATAATGCGTATTTTTCTAGCAAAGTAATTTTGCACAAGTGCCAAAAGGCTCCTCAGTAGGTCAGTTAGTTGGGAAAATTCCTCCTAGGCATATGCACGACTGGTTCCTCTGCTTGTCTATGGTCTTCTTAGTCATATAATGGACAGAATGACCATGTGAACCGCTAAGCACTTCTTGAAAAGAGAGACTGAAGAATGAAATAGCATATCAAGGGTTGCACTGTATTAGAAGAGCTGTGGGGTGAGGTTTGCTGATTGTCTTTGCCTGCCCCCAGACAGATCCATTAATCCTCTACTTCAATAACTATTGAACACACTCTAAATTTACAACAAAACAAATTACTTCTGGGAGGAATATTGACTTTCAAGGAGGGAGAAATAGGGTGAAAGAAAAGGAAATACATCCTCTGTAATACTAGGGCTTTTGTGTTCTGCAAGTGTTAATAAGTAAACAGAAGCTCTGGGGTTCTTTAAAGAAACTGCTGGGATGAGGTTCAGGGAGAATAAATTTCCTTCAAAGAGAACTTCCTCCATTGTACATGGCAATGAAAAGTTGTCAACACAGTGCCTGTCAAATCAAACGTTTATATGTATTTCACACCTAGAATAGCAGGACACCCTAAAACCTGCAGATGCTGTAGCTTTTCCACACATGCACTTCTGAGCAACATTTTCTCATCAATTTCAGTCTGTGTAAACTGTGTCTCTTTTCCTGCATCTGGGTACTCACTAGGGTGCTTGCCTACCTGCTGGCTGCTCATGACTAAACTTCGCCTGCAGGCTGTGAAAGGTAGTAGGGCTCTCTTTCATACCTGTTTTAAACACTGACTCCTTTCCTCCTTTTCCTTCCTCAGCTCATGGTTTATCTTGGTTTTTTCCCTTAGTGACAAACTGCTGCAGCGATGTCCCTTGCTAGGGAGCAGGAGGGGTGCTGGGGGGATTTTCACGCCTGGCTGTGCTCCCTGGGCAGGGGGTACAGCGTGGTTGCCCTCCTCCAGCCCATCGCACCCTCGCTCAGGGATCTTCTCTTATCAGCAGGTAGGAAAGCTGCCCTATCGCAGATGTCTGCACAGCCCTGGGTAAAGGGTTTCAAGGTCACTGCATTTTTCTTGCAGTACCACGAGAAGGGAGGGGGGAACCTGCCTGCAGACGCCCAGGACCAGTGAACGCCCAGGACCAGTGAACGCCCAGGACCCCTCGCTGCTAGTATGCAAAGCAAACATGTAGGTACGCACATGCTGTGGCTGGTTTCGGGTGGCTTTCCGGGAAAGAGCCGAAAGCTCAGACACCACTGGAGCTATCAGAGGTTTTGTGAAAAAATGTGCCCCTCCAATTTCACATCTGTAAATGTGAATAATTGTCCCATCTCATCAGAAGCTTACAAATGCTGTGGCAGTGTCACATTAAACAGCACACACCTGGCCACATCCAGTGGAGTATTTAAATTCATGTTTGTATGTGACCTCTCACTTTAACATAATTCAGGGATGAAGGAATTTCTTTCTCTTTGTTTCCCAGTTAATTTAATGAGAGGCATTAGCCCAACAGTGTAGTGGCACCTCAGTCAGGGAAGAGGATTCAGGAGTGTGTGTAAAAACATCCCCTTCCTCCCCACCACAACACATCATGCAGGAGGCCTGTCCTCACCGTATGTGACCGGCGAAAAGCTGAATAATCTTTCTTCAAGTAGGAAGAAGTAGGAAACCTATCACTTGTTTCTTCTATATTTTAGAAGACATCTTTTTTTTTTTTAAGACTTCCTTGAATTTCTATCATTAAAACTATCTGATCCTATAACCATGTGTTCATTTGGCACAGGAGCAATTTATAGCAGTAGACAAGAGCTGATTTTGCTGTCATCATGGGAGAAGAGGGAGAGAGAAAGGAAAGCAATTAACAGAGCATTTGGGGATATGAAGTAAACAGAAATCCATTCTCTTCCCTTCCTCCTCTACTACACCCACACGCAAGCACACAGTTCTCTAATTTGCTCTTTTGCATGAGACAAAATTTCAGAATAAGCAACAACTAGCTGAGAAATTGGATTTTAGGCTAACAATACGTGCGAGCCTGGTCATTTGTTCCAGAACAAACTTCAAAACACAGGGTGGGTGATGTAATGTGTAACCTGAGGAATAAAAGAGCATATTACAATTTAGGCTACATTTTGGCCTCATCACCTTTATGGAACTAAAAGTTCTTTCTCATTTTCTGTTGACAAGCTGCCTCAGTTGTTCATCCTCTTTGCTGATATGTCTTGATACTTTTGCCAATAAGAAATAATACCTGCCCCAAAAAGCTTACAATCTTGAGTGGTCAAAATGGGGAAAAGGAAGGTGCTGAGGCAAAGATGAGAAAAGGACATCAGTTTTCAAGCTTGACAAAGCTAGCAAGACAAATCGACTTACTCTCTGTAGAAAGTTTTTCAACTCCGTCCAGTTTTCCACCTAGCCCTACTTGCCTCCACTGCAGAAGCAGAGAGCTAAGGCGTAGAGAACCAGACCGGAGCACTAGCACGCTCAGCCGGTTTGTCAGGGGTGGGGGGCGGAAAGGCCTTTGGCCGGCTTCGCTGTATTTGCAGAAATGCCCTACCATAGGTGCAGTCTGGCAGCAGCGCGGTGCTCCCACTGGTTCCTTGCTCTGCTCCTACCAGTACCGGTTATTTTGGTCACAGATGTACGACACTTGACTGTCACAAGGGCAAACTAATGCACTGAAAAGGAGAGGGAGTCTAAAGTCATAAGAAATCTGCAAGCTATAGCAATGAACTGCATCCAGCTCTTTAAGACATGGTAACACCATATCAACCCCTGACCAAGGGCTTTTGGCAGGGGCTGAGCTTTTCCCAGCAATGTCCCAGCTTTTCCCAACTTTTCTTAAGTTGGCAAAATGAATGACTTTAAACCCTTCTTCTACAAAATCTTGTAAATAAATACAATCTTGTCAAAGCAGAGGATTGCTTGTGCAGACCAAACCACTCCTCTTACCAAAGCTTTTCATTAAAATTTCATTCTTACATTTTCATTAACATCCTGGGTTTTGGTAATATTTTTCAGGTAAGTGGAATGTCTTAAAAATGGGAGAACTGAGATCCCATGCTTGGTAAATAAACAATTTAGAATGTTACTTATCTCAAGTCAAGTCAAATCAAAGATCATTTAAATGAAGTTATCACTTTATTATTTCTGTAATGTACAGTGTTAAAGACAGCTTTTGCTTGGTGAAAATGGCACCATGTTAAATCAGAGTTTCTGGAAGATCTGAACAGAGCTAATGGATTTGGTTTTGATGAATATTGAATATGATAAAAAGTATAGGTCAGGTCACTCCAAAACTTCCCACCTTTCTTGGCCAAGTTAGCTGTGTCACTACATCCACAAAGCAGCCACGAGAGGACATGCCCATTCAGGCAGCATCTGAGCAGTTAAATGCACAGGTCTGGGTTTAGGACGGGTTCGGTTGTTTCTTCTGGCCATGGGAACCTGCCATGCATGTTGCCTCTCTGCCATCCCCCCAGATTCCTTCCTCTGGCTGAAGCATCCTGACACAGGAGCAGCACTGGAGCTGTTCACAGTACCTTCTGCAGACATTAGTTTCTTTTATGCACATGAACTTTTATGAACTCTTTGAACTCTTATTTTAAATTATTTAAGTGCTTTGTCTCAGACACCTCCTTCTGGGCAGCTATCCTAGTCTGGCTACCCTGACATTTTGAAAATTTCTTCTCAGTTCCAGCCAAAATGTACTAATATCTCATCTGGGGCATTTTTGCCTTCTTACTTACACTAAAGGCTACTTTTCTTGCCCTGATATTTGCTCGTACGAAGTTTTTAGAGGCAGCAATCTTAGCTCAGCCTTTGTAGTGCTAGGTTTAACAAAAGCAAAGCCCTTTCATTTTCCTTCTGTAAAGGTGTACCCATGATCATTCATGTAGCCCCTATGTACATATGTCTCAGTTTGAGTCTATCATTTTCTAACGTCAGAGAATGGAGCTCCACATAAAGTCTCATCTTGTAGCTCATATTCCTATATACTATTTTCCAGTAGTATACTATTTAACATAACATGGAGATTTAGTTACTCTGTTAGCTAACATACCCATATTTTCCTCCTCTCTTGTTTATTCCCAGATGAGCAATCCTTATGTGAAACATTTATCACTTACTCAGAACCCCTCCTTTTGTAACAAAAATTGATTTTAAATGAATTTTTAGAGCCATACAAAACCATTCAGCCATGGCATTCAATCTCCATCAAGTTTTCTTATTAGCATGAGGAGAAATTTTGAAAAATCAAATATGCCAAAAGTTTTCCTCCTTTCGTTCTTCCCCCACCCCTGGCAAAGTTCAAATGGTTCTCATTTTTGTCTCTGAGTCAATGCAGTGAAGACAACTTTGAATCTGAAACTAAAATCAAGACTAGAGGAAGGGCAACTAAAGAAAGAAAAGAAAACATATGCATCTAATAGGCAGCATCAGTTGAGATAACTACGGTATTATTAGTTCAATGGAGTTCTAGCACTGAAAAAAAACCATTAAGAGAAATGGCAGACAGAAAATTAAGACTACAAAATTATGTCAGGATCCATCTTTTAAAGTATCATCATGTCAAAGGATAATTGATTGTATCCAAGAAGAATAAAAAGAAGTAATAAAAGAAAGGCTAACTAAAAGGCATTCTGCAGTTCTGGCATGGAGGATCAATCATGTGAATCCACAACGATGGATAGATCGGGCAGCCAGATGAGTCCCATAGTGGCTGGGCTGTCTTCACCACAAATTCTTCTACAGGTGCTGCCATCTGGACACAAAGCTTTCTCTGTTCTCCAGTGAGAGTATTTCATAGTTTCCTTCTACTCCACCGAAAGAAGAGGTTTCAACAAATTAAACATCAGATTTCTTTTGAGGGACCAAGTGCTAACAAAGCCTTACAGCCAGACCAAACTTGCTGAGCTGAAGAAGCTGGGAGTACTTGAACATCATGAGGCTTTGCACCCTGAAGTCAGTCCTATCCTGAAGACCAACCTCCAGACATAAGAAGTGCCAGGTTTGAGCTGGAACTGTGTTACCTCATGCCTCAGGTTCATGATCATTAGTTATTTCATGATAGCCAAGTCACAATAGCCAGCAGAATTTTTCCATGTCTGCATTGTTAGCCTATCCCAAATATGAAAAGCTCTCTAAACCTTCTCTTAACTTCAAGATGTTTTACCTTCTGGATTTGACAAACTCGACAGATCAAATTTACCTAAAGTATTTGCTGTTTTGCTCTTTTTACTGAGTATGAGCTTCAATAAATGATAATGTCTCAGAGAAGTCTGCTTCATGCTGGGCTTCTGGGAAGGCTCTGGCTGAGTGGCTCATGGTCTTAGAATCATAGAATGATAGAATCATTA
>NW_009233617.1:461-57736 GCF_000690835.1 Fulmarus glacialis | reverse complement strand
CTGGGTCCTAGCGCCGGCCGCCGCCGCCTGCCGCGCTCTTCACGGTTGCTGCCCTGCGGTTCCCCGGGCACGACCGGAGGCCCCGTCCGCTCCGTTTACCGAGGAGCCGACGGGATCAAATCCACGCCGTAAGGTCGGCGCGGCAATCGGCCATTTCATAAACCCGTGCTGTGGTGATATTTGGGGTTCCCCGCATAATTCACCTCTAATTTGTCTATTGGCAGACAATAAGCAATCTTAACATGCAAATATGCATTTAAGTGCAGTGCAAGGATTCCGTTTGTTGCCTGGCCACCATCGTTTTTGCATGAACCTGATGTCAGGCCAAGCATCGAACAAACACAGTACATCGTCCCGATTCTCTGCTTCTTGCACTCAAAGAGAGCAAAATTATTCACATCAACACTAATGGAGTTTCATTGGTAAGAAACACTGCTGAAGGAAGAATTAGACTATATATTTCTTCTTTGTTACTAAGACTGTTCACATTTTTGAGTAACCTGAGGAAACTCACCTCTCAACCAATTTATTCTGCCTGGTCACCGCTAAGCTACTGATCTCCTGAAACACCAACACCACGGGTACCAAACAGTGCCATAAGTGCCTCCTCCCATCAGCAGGTGGCACAGGCCGCAACCCGGGCTCAGGTCGTGTTCACTCATTGCTTTGCCACCTTGGAAAGATGCTTTAATGTGACCGCGCATGGCTCTGAGCGTGCAGAGGCTTCAACAGCAAAGCTGCTGCGCATCTCATGTATTTGCAGCTGAACAAGGTTTGTGGGTACGAAGCGGTGCAGAAAAAATTACTTTTTATAGAGGGTCACCCAGACAGCTTTATACAAAGTTTGGGTATCTTCCTAAGCTGCTACTTTAAAGTTATAGCACTATAGCTAGACCTAGGGTTGCCTAAAAATAGAAGGTAAAAAAGGAGAAAAACCTCAAATCTAGATTCTGTATTTAAATGCAAGCACAGAGCTGACTGCATCAGTCATCGTTCTTCACCTCTTTCAGCATTTTACAGTCCAACCATATAACATGCTTATAGGATTTACGTCCTTTTACAGCTGCATTTCAAGTAGAAGCATCATCCACGCTCCTGATTGCTGCCAACCCAACGCTTGAATCTTCACCTCATAGGCAAGGCTAATTTAACATTCAGTGTTGCAGTTTTAGCGCTGTTTAAAATATCAATTCTGCAAATATGAAATACTGCATCCATCCAACCCAACGCTTGAATCTTCACCTCATAGGCAAGGCTAATTTAACATTCAGTGTTGCAGTTTTAGCACTGTTTAAAATAACAATATCAATTCTGCAAATATGAAATATTGCATCCATCCTCCAAAGCAAGCGTATGACGTTCATCTGCTTCAGAGCACGAAATCCGGGTTCGATCCCTCCCTCAGACGCCTGGTGGCCGAGTTTCGGTGTCAGGCAGGCATGTCGGCTTCTCCGGCTGCTCAGCAAAATCTTTGTAAAGAAAACATTCCCTCCTAGACAACATGATGAACGATGGAAGTGCTGCAAACTGACCCGGAGCTTCCCCGCTGGGGATGTTCCCAGCGGAACGAGTGCAGCGTATGGGCAATTGCTCGGCTGAAGTAGCTCCGCTCTGACAAAGTTAAAACACCTCTTCTGTCCCTCTGCAGCAAACTCATTGATGTTCTTGTGAAAAAAAGTTTACTAAAAGCAGCAATTATGGTAACATGCAAGGTCCTCCTGAGTCTAGAAGACAGCAGGACCCCTCGGCGGTTCTGGCAAAGCCCGGCCAAGGGCCTCTCTCCAAATACAAAGCAGGGAAACCGCCTTCTCCTCCCCGGCTTAGCTTATTCTCTCCCCCATGACACCATGTACCTCTTAAACCCACTGACGTTTTCAGGCGCCTCTATAACCATAACCAATTTGGAGTCATGGTCAGAAATCTTAGCATACCGCTGTTCCTTGGGGGGTAATTGTTGTATTCAGACAAAAAAGGACAAAAATTTATTATTTTGGAAAATTCCAAGAAACTACTGGTATCAGTAAACACAAACATGTAAGTACGGAGTTCCCAGAACTCTGCTCACCTCCATCCAGATCATGAAATCTTATTTCCAGGCAGAGCATTACCATTCTCTTAGTACTGGTGCATTTATTGATTGAACCAACTGAAGCTTTAAATCAGAGAGGAAGCAACACTCTCACTCGAGTAATACTCTCAGTCAACCTGATCTTGGTATACTTACCTTTTTTTTTTTTAATCATTGGGCAGTGTTCACACCAGAAGCAGCATTACAGCTTCTTACTGTTTTATTCTTGTGTATACATACGTATTTGTGTGTGTATATGTACATCTGTAGCCCCATTTATGGTTATTATGAAGCTTCAGTGCTAAAGTAACCCTGGCTTTACATCTGGCTGGATTTGGTTCTATAGGGATGACATCTGCACCGCAAAGCAGCACTTTTGCTCACGCTAATGCTTTCCACCATTACTGCCACATTAGGGGATTGCAGCAAACAGCAGCTTATTTGTTAAAATTTCCAAATATGATCAATTCAAATTGAGCTCTACCATTTATGTATAAGGAAAACTAAGATCTATTCTGGGTCCTGATCTCAGGTTTAGATGTTTTGCCTTTGTTATTTCAGGTAAGAAATTTTAGCTAAAACTCCTGTGGAATAATTTAAAAAGTGTCCTAAGCAAGGGACAGCTTATTTGGAAAGGCACCAGAGCAGAAGCAGGGTGGGGATGAAGGCAGGAGAGACAGAGTGAGGCAGGGAAGAGAATGACAGGGACAGAAGAAACCGATAAACACCGCGAGTCCCAGGGTTGTGACTTGGCTCCGAACAATCAACCCCTCCTCCTTTGTTATCCTAGCTCACCAGAAAGTTGATAATGACAGCGGTATTTATCCTGCAGCTTCAGATAGATTCTAGCACATCACTTTTTAGTTGAAAAGTTCTGCAGCATCCAGCAATCTTCCATTTATTCCAACATAACATTTGGCACCTTGATTTAGGCCTGGCTTTACAACCTAGAAGTTCCCACTCAACTCAGTAAGACGGTGACCCACACACACACTTTGTGACATTGAGAACACACATACTTTTTTTTTTTTCTTCAGGCTTTATTTTAAGCAGGTTCTCACATAAAATGCTGGGGCCACATCCAATCCTGAGCAACACCCACTGAGACCCCAAAGAAGGTAAAACCTGGCTCCCTGCGTTCATTCTTGTCAGGTTTTCACAATGAGGGAACCGATTTTCCCGTGTCACAGGGCTGAATGTTTATGACCCTGTGGCTCCAAGTGCTCTGGGAATGCTGACGGATGAGATACAGAGCAGGCACCACTGAAAAAACGCTGTATTCCTCAGCCTTTTGCTAAAATGATTAATAAACCATCTTTTCTCATTCACAGACTGACTATAGCAGCAAAGGGAGCTGGATTAAAAGATGACAAGAAATTAAATTGTCTTGCAAAAGTTCTTGCTGATGCAGCCAAGGGAACGGGGAGAGCTGTCTCCAGCTCTCTGATAAATCGCCCTGTGCATTTCGATTGGAAATGGACTGGGGTATAATTAGCAAGTGAATTCTCTCCTGTCAGCACAAAAAGGAGGGGTGGGGGGAAGAGTTCATTTTAAAACTAAAGCCAGGACTTCAGATGCCAACTGACAAGTTATAAACTGAGCCTGAAGCCCACAGAACACAAATTCACAGGGAGATATACCCCCACTGTAGTCTATGCCTTATCTCTGGGCATTTCCATAGCAAGAGCTACAGCTCAAATAAGTGTTTGCGTTGTGATGGGATTAAATTAGCTGCTAGACCCATGATCGCTGCTTTTGCAAGGGGAAGCAGCAGCACACAGAAATGATCATCTCCCCAGCAAGACGCTTGCATGCTCCCCAGCTGTATTTCAGAGTTCACTGGACCAACAGACTTATTTGTAAATGCCTCTGCCCATAAGATATGTAAATTATATGTATAAGTGAAGATACCTGCCCACTACACCTGCATGGGAAGAAATACTCGCCTTGCTCTCACATCTGTGACTATCGCTTGCTGTCGGTGTCCTCCAAGTTGGAGCTTATGAACTTGCTCAGCCCCAAAACTAACAGGGAAGTTGTGGGAAACAGGCTCCACTGCCACGACTAATGTCACCCAACTCCTAGATTCGCATACTGGTGACAGCATGGGTGGCACAGCCCCTCCATGGAGCATTGAAAAGTGCCAATTAGAGTATTAAAAAGTGCCGATAGGACAGCTGGCTGATGGGAGGCTATACATCCCCCCTTCTCAGGGGAGAAAGGGACACGAAGAAGCGTCAGAGAACAGGAAAACACATGGTGAAAGAAAAGCTTGGCTGCATTGCCTCCCGGCGGAGGAAGGCTACAGCACGCCACACAGCAGCTACCCTCATCCCTGCAGCAGCTGCCAAGGTTTTCCTGCCAGTAAGGGGACTCGTGAGCTACTTCCAAGGAGAATCATACACTTGGCATTTCAAAGCATCACTTGCAGAGATCTCCGTGGGCTCTGGAGAGCTGCATCCCATCATGTGTGCAGACATACTCTTCCTGACTTCTGCTTGTGGTTATTCATGCACATGTCCTGCAGCTTCAGCCTCAAGTTGCTTACATATCCCTTGGCTACCGCTGCAACAGCCTCAGGAATCTCAAGCGCTGTTACGGCAGATGAAGACAACTGCACAGTCCATGCCTCAGACCATATACAACACCGGTGACACAGGTCACACCATCAATACCCCAAGGATTCCCCATCCACATTGAGCTGGGATGCTCTGGTATTGGCCTTTGTATTTGTGAAGTGCCTCCTGGACTCACCGTGATCTGCCAGGGTTTCCAAACACCGATGGGTTTTACTTTGATTTGGGCTGCGAACTAAATTGCTTCTTACAGCCAGATTAAGGAAATAGTAAAATAAAACCGTCTACCACTGAAAGCTGCATTACACTCGCAACAGCCCATGCCAGAAAACATCAAGATACAAGGATGCATCTTTGATCTCTGACTGTTTCTAATAAAAAGTGCAATTTCCCTGACAGCCAGAGAGAAAAATCAGAGCAAGCACCACTTCAGGGAAGGTCCCCAAGGCATGGAGACAGCAAGGAAAAGAGAAAAGCAGCAGTGCCAAAAGCATTTCTGTTTCTCCATCACCATATAGCACAGCAGCCAATTAGCCATTGGAATCTCCAGACCCCATTTCTCTACCGTGCTGTATTACTCCTACCAAGACAAAAGTGGGTGGCAAATGCTAAAAATCAGTTGGGTATCACAAAAAAAAAAAATATCATTTTGTGAAAAATTACTATACCAGAGCAAAAACAAGCATGCAAGCTCCTCTTCCTGCTTGGTGGCACTGAAACCTAGATGAGCCCATGATTATGAAACTTAGGGGGAAGACATTCTCCTGCTGCCTTTGGACATTCTTCCTGTGTAGGGCTCAGGTCATCAGGGGTGTGATGGAGACACTCTGCAGCATTAGAGACATCTACAGGCACATTTGAAAAATCTTTGAGAAATCCAAGGCACATTTTTTTCCAATTTGTATTCCTTGCTTTCAGTGCGCAAAGAAAAACCTGGAGAGCAAGACTGGTTCTACCATGAAAAGGGTCAACGCAACTCAACCAAGTGCTCCTTTCCAGATGCAAGCCAAGCAGAAGGCAGCTGAATGCTGTCACCATTACAGAAGAGACTGAGGTGAGATTTATCAGGAAATGGGTGTGAACAACTAAAGGCCAGTTTTGTTTTCCCTGCTGGGGAATGCAGGCAACCCAGAGCCCCTCCTTACCTCTTCCTTCTGGTGCCTGCTGTATTCTCTGTGACAGTCACAGCCTAAGGACAAAACCTGGTCACAACCACCAGTTAGAAAAGAAGCATCCTCCAGAAACTCCATTTGAAGCTGGACACCGGGCTGTAACAGCTTTCAGATGAGATGAGACACGGGTTCTTCGCACTTTTGCTCACGAAGTTACACCCACATATTGTGTGGGAGCGTGGACTTGCGACACCCAACCGCTGCTGCTAAACATTGTGCTTTTTATAGAAAAGCTTTTCACAGAAGTACCATGGGAAGTAATTATTACACCATCAGCGTGACCTTTCTTAAATCATCTTGGCTACACACATGCCAACCCACTGCAGAGAGATACCAGGCTTCACTTCACAACGGCATTAATAAAATGCATGTCCTAAGCCAAGAACTCGCCCCACAAAAGCTTCTAGCTGCTCGCTGTCGCCTCGCTGGCCTGCTAGGGGAGCACAGTGCAAACGTATGGGTGGGCTCCTA
Organism: Fulmarus glacialis; assembly: GCF_000690835.1. Taxonomy (NCBI): domain Eukaryota; kingdom Metazoa; phylum Chordata; class Aves; order Procellariiformes; family Procellariidae; genus Fulmarus; species Fulmarus glacialis. The sequence continues at coordinate 51,449 of NW_009233617.1, read as the reverse complement.
AACTATCTCCTAAACCATCCCACAGGCCAGGGGCCCCAGGTGTCACACCAGACATCCTTCCACGTTAAAAAAAAAACCTCTCAGCCCTGATATTCCAGTATTGCCCAAGACTCAGAAAAGCACAACTGACTCCACAAAGCTTAACTTTTGCACTGGCTACGCTTACAGTCTAGCAGAAACATCGATTTTCATTTTCCATGTCTCAGTAGGTCAGAGAGATGACAAACTGAAGTTTGAAAACAAAGAAAAACCCACCATCGCCAGCTTCCCCTTATTAATCTCACTTCCCCCCCTTATTCTTTCCCCTTCCTGCAGGGTGGGGTTTTTTGCAGGATTTTTTTTTTTCCCCTCAATAAAATAAACCTTCAGAGTCCATCAGTCCCTACAGTATTAGTCTCCAGTGCTACCCTCCCCAAAAACACACCAAAATCCATATTACTTTTGGCAGCAGCTTGCTTCAGGAATTCCAACCAGTCAGCAAGGCATGACCTCTCATTCCTGGAACCATACGGCCTATCTTTGATCAAGTTGTGTGTTCTCACTTGTCCCACATTTGATCCCTTTAAAATAGTTCCTAGGTGTCTCTTCCTTCCTCCCACCCAACACACAGTAAGTCTAGAACAAATCTCACATGCCTCAAAAAAGAAAAAAAAAAAAAACACAAAACAACCCACACACACTAATTTCAAGGAGATTTCCTTTAAAAAAAAAGCTTGATGAAACCAGTGATGAACCTTCAAAGGCAGTTTCATACTGCGATTTAAAAAAAAAAAAAAAGGCAGGGGGTCTTCTCAAACTGAAAAGAGGGATATTGCCACATTTAAGCTAGATACACCATAGGTTGCGGATTGCGAATTAAAAAACAAGCTATCCCATAAACCTGGCAGCATCCAGCTCTGCATACAATGATAAAGTCATACTTAAAGTCTTCTAGGCAGCTTTGGGAAACGAACATGTAATCAGACAACACCACACCCTTTGCTGCAGCATCTTGTTTAGGACACAAAACAGCGAGTGGAAAACACAGTGCAACATGGTTCCTGCCTCCATGTAGTTAGACAAGGCTTTGTGTTTCAATTTAAAACGAGAAAGTAAAGTCATGTGGAATCCTGAATGACCTAAACCCCTCTTTTTTGTGATGCATGTTCTATATACACCATTTATGCCTCCCCCTCTCCCTTCCCCCATCTTCATTGCTGGGAGGGCTGTTAAAATCCTCCTCCTATCTCTTCTGCCTCATTGATTCACAATTTCTTTTCAAATCTCACTGAAAACAACACTTTCCAGGCTAGTTTCTATGACTCCTAATTTCCTGCTCTCTCATCTATTACAGCCAGCTGGAAACAACTAGAAATCCAAGGGTCCCAAATCACTCGGGAAGAGAAATCTCATTGAAGAATTTCAGGCAACCCACCTCCGTCCCTTATGGGTGCCAGCCATCACTCAGAAACAAGCTCCATTAAAGGTCTGGGACTTTTTTTGCCTCCTCCTTACACTAATCAGTTGCTATTTACCTTTGTGAAATCATGCAAACTGCACTTGTACATTCAGTTACCCTTATTGAGCAGGGTCCAGTTTTATATCGGAAGTATTGACATCCTCCGGGTAGTCAGGATATTCTGCTTGGTACAAACTGGTCAAATCCTTGATACACTTCCGATCAGTGTGGTGTACAACAGTTCTTTAGTATTTATACGGGTTTGGCAGCTAAGCTAAATTTAAATAAGCCATTTAAAATACTGGGAAAAAAACCGAGAGATGATCCTTTCTATATGGTGATCATAAAGTATCAAGAGTCTGTTGTCAGTGTCTTAAAGTCTGCCCGCGTTGCAGGTACTTACGCGAAAGCGCTTGTCAGAGCACAATCGCATTGCTGAAACGCAGCTCGACAAGCAGCCAGCAGAAGGCTGAGGTCAGGCTAGTTACCAGATCCCTCGGGGAAGAACGTGTACAGCTTATTAAAGGCCCAATTGGGCATAAAAGCCAACTGCAGTTCTTTTAGGAGCCAAGTGTCATCTCGCCCACTACAAAGATTCATTCATGCCCAAATGCGGTCCACTAAATTCTTTACATGCACACACACCCCGATTAAATCAGACCGGTACTAATCCCATACCTAGGCAAGATAACTTTTGTATTTCCTCCTTCGCCGTTTGTTAACAAAAGCAGAGCTTGGCATGTTATTTAATTGTAAATTAGCTTTGCATGAAGTAGGACTCATGCGCTTCCTGCTTTGGGGGTGTTCAGGAAAGCAGAAAAGGTCTAAGTTTGTTCTGTCCTAGCTCCATCACTCCCAGTAACAGCTTACCAGGTGTTTGCTATTACAGTCTTCCTCCCAGCTACTGCTACTTCACCACCTGCTTCCACTGCAGTGTGTACCTGTATCCCAGTAACAGTATTTTCCAGGGAAAGTAAAAGTAACTAGAAGTCATCTTTGGCAATAAAAATGAAATTATGCCTTCTCTTAGCCCTACCACCTGGTGTGCTTTAATGGTGTGAAATTTGCCCAAACCAGCCAAGTCTGGTGTTTGCAAGCAATGGACCAAGGCTGTAGTCTTACCCGCTGCCCTGGCTGCAGATGGCGGGCTGAAAATTACTTCCTCCAGTTCTCTCCACGGTCTTTCTGGAGGCTATAACCCCTCCAGACACACACGGACAGTCCTGCCTACCTAGAAGGCAGATCAGCAGCAGGGCCACCACGCAGCAAGTGACAATGGATGCAAGCGTGAAGGGCAATATCCCTCCCCTCCAGCATCACAACACACAACTGGAGGAAGTTCCTCTTCCCAGGGCTTCAGAGTGGGGGGATAGAAAAGACAACTTGGAATTTTTCCCCCCTAAAACCCAGGACAAAACATTTATTCAAAAAGTCTCTGGAACACGGAGATGGGAACCATATTCCAAAACTGTTTTAGTCAATCCAGGAGACTGTCACCTTACACTGTCCCTTCCTGACCATGTTCTGCAAGAAAGAGTCCATACACGCACATTCGAGTAACAATGCCCCCAGTAAGTTGTCTTCTCTGCAAAGCCAACTGAAGTGATCAGTCAGGAAGCTGATCATCTGACAGAACAGGGCTGTCTTATTAAAAAAAAAACCCTGAAATTATAAATTTAGACAATATTCCAAAACCTGCCTTCTGTTAGCCTCTCTCTGCTCTCACAGAAGCCCATGGTAAAAGACTAGCTCTGGATTTTGGACTGTCACAGGCACATTCACACTGTTAAAGTTTAACAGCGTGAAGGAAACCTGGAGAAGTATTTACAGCTTCTCAGACGTGAATATTCTTCTGCCAGCAGAGCCTCTGCCCTCCAGTCTGGCCTTGCAATCAAGAGTGACAGTTTACATTGCATGTCAGATGCAGCAAATGGACTTACTCAGAAAACTAGATCCTACGTGCACTAATATTAATTAATATTGCTAATTTCTTATGGTGCTTTGCTGAGAGAAAGGCTACATTTGAACAGACTGTTAACGCATTATTTGAGTAGCTGAGTATTAAGGTACAAACTGCACATTAAAACCTAAGGCAAAATACTGATTGCCTTGGAATCTAACCTAAACCTGTCCCAAAGGGCTTTCAGTGAGTAGAAAGATGGTTTAATGAGAACATGACTCACTCCGCATTTATGAATAGGCAATGAACTTGTGAATACCACATGGTATCACTTAGCAGAACACAAACACAACTGCAGTTAGTTACAGCACCACTCTCCATTTTAGGAAAGAATTAGGTGCTCCTAAGACATCCTCCACAAGCCCAGCATACTTTGAAATTCAGTAACAGACACTTAGGAAGGCAGGAATCTGCTTCTCGGGAAGCAATTCAAACAGATTCCTCTCAGAAGAGGCCTTAAGAAGAATACGATTTCTGAAGCGGGTGGAACACAACCTGAATAAGACTCTCTGGGGAAACACTAAGCAGCTCTGTTGAGGAAGCAACGCGTAAAGCTGAAGAGCTCTGGCTCTTTGGAGTACGCTACCACTGGAACGACTATTTCTGGAGGCAGTAATACTGAAGTACCAAGAAAATACTTTCCTCGTTGAGACATCACGTGAGATTCCTGTTGCACATAGCATACTTTAGATGCTGCTAAATTAAATCAACTTGGCATTAGAAATAGCAGTCTTTAATAAGAATACTACTCAAAGTATGTTTGTCCTAAATAACGCACCATCCGGCAGTTCCTTAAAAGCATCTTGTCCTTTATCGATGACAAGCGTTCTATAGAAATATTTATGTCTGAGCACATAAAAGAAGTCTTTACTGCTTTAGAAGCAGGTCGCTCTTAGCCTCTGCTCTTTTGCTCAGAAAGCGGCCGCTGTTCAGCGCCGTGCTCGTCTCGCTGATCAAGAGCTAAATAGAGGAATCCACAGTAAAGTGCCCGTTCTGAGAAAGCGTTCTGCGGTCTGTGGTGTTTAACTTCACCACCGTGGGGGTGTATTTGGAATTCCTATAACAGACAAAGCAGAGGATCCTCCGGAAGGTACTACGCATCTCGTTGTCCCTGTAAGAGTAGACAATAGCGTTTATCAACGAATTGATCTCTGCCAGCAAAAGGACGTATTTCTCCACCGCTAGAACATTGCAGCTCTTGCAGCCCAAGCCATCCAGGAGGAGCACAACTTGTCCCGGAGTCCAGCAGATGACAAAAGCACCTGGGGAGAAAAGAACCCCTGTTAGAGAAAAAGCAGGTTCCTGGTCCTGCCCAGTCACTCACCGTAAAGATGCTCAATGGAATCACTGGTGGTTTATCTTCTGAAAAAAGTTAAATGAGCAAAAAAACTAGTTTCACTCTGCATTTTGCTTCGGAGGAAGACCAAGGATTCAACCAGCAAATACTAAAAACGGAGGCATCGTTTTTTCCCTCCGCTTTCCCCAACCCCGTTCACTCAGAACAACACTTCCAAGTACTTTCACTTACCTCCCCTCGTCCCCATCATTGCATTTAGAGTGAAGATAAAGTGTCCGTATTTCCTATTTACGTGCCACTCCCTCCAAAAAGGGGAACAGGCCATAAAATTAGGGAAGAGTCAGAGTGATACATCTTGAATGAAATAATCTCCACTGTCCACACAGTTTATGGGGGCTTTAGCTAACAGTACGAGTTTAGAAGAGTCCTGGCCAACACTTCGGGCAGTCCAACGAAGTCTCTCTCGCACAGCTATGCGCCGAGTAGAAAACAGCCAGGCAACGGGCTGGCCAACACCAGGACTGAGCTGGACAGGCTCCACCACTGATTCAGTCGGGCTGATACTATGTTCTTGCCACCACCTGCAAAGCTCTTTGGCAAAAGGATAATTGCTGCTTGCATGATGGAGTGGGAGGTGCCTGCAGCTCCTAAAACCCTTTTTACAGTCATGATTTTAAGGCTGACGTAAATGGAGCACTCGCCCATCAGTGCTCCCAGAGGTCGTGCGTAAGGTTGTATCTTAAAGCACAGGAGCTGCACCCTGCTGTGTCTTCTGGGAAAGGGTGGAAGAAAACAGACTTGCTGGGAACTCTGCAAGTACACCCTTCACTGAAAAACATCTGTCGGGAAAGAACAACAGCCAGAGGAGCTGCACCGAAAACGAGAGGCTGAATTTAAAGCTGTCATTGAGTGAAATGCTGCACTGGTGAAAAGTCTAAGGAACACATGGGAGGGATCTCCTGGGTTTCTGGGAGTGTTCCCTGCTGATTTCAGGCCACTGCATCATGTAACCCTTTTTATTTAAGCGAATCACACTCCCAGGTCAGCACAGCAGCCACCACATCTGGGCCAGGCAGCTTTCCCCACACTTGCAGATGTGATTTTGCCCCCTTTAAATTTAGCAAATATACAAAATAGATTCCTGGCTGTCATGAAGGAAGGTCCAATACTTTATCTTGAGCGAGCCTGCAGGAAAGCAACCTCCTTGCTTAGTGATGTAGCTTTTTTTAGCCAGATTTTCAGATCCACAAGGAAAGCCAGATTCTCTAGAGACTGGCTCCCAGCAGCATGAAGGAAAGCCAGAGGAATATTAAAGACAAGAGGGGGGAAAAAAAACCCAAAAAGAGCTACCTATAAAATTTTGGGCCTTTGCCTGCAAATCCAGCTGATTTCCTTGCTCCTTAATGGAAGCTAAAGTGTTCAGAAAGAAGCCTGAACTCTTAATAATCTAACACAGCATGGTCACTAACGACTCTGCCCTGTGGTTTGGTCATCATCACATCCTGTGTCACTCAACTGGTCTGTGGGAAAGTTTGCAACTAGTTTCCAGATGTACCTTGGACTTCTTATTGGTTTCCAGGTCAGCTCCTAGACCTGTTCTTAATGCCCAGGACCTGCAGGATTATCAACCGCAGCCTCGTAATGAAGTGGCACACACAGACAGCTCCTACCACACCCTCGACTTCCTTGCACGCTCACCAGCAGCTACACCCTCTGATGCATAAGGCGCAAAGCATTCCTCTGTGCAGAGTCCAAGTTTGCAGAAGGCTGGGAAACGAGGGTGGAGATGGAATTATACCAGGGCTTTCACGAGGAGGGGAAAAAACCCTCCGTAGTCTCGGCTTTCTGTACGCTGAGTCCGAACGGAAAGGTATTTTCCCCGAGTTGAGCAATTCCCTCCCTTGCTCCCTCCTGTGCAAGGGACCTGTACAGAATTGACTGCTGCTTCTCTCTGACACTGAGGAAGTGAAAATCCCTTGGGTTACAAGAGTCCCAAAGGTCTGATGAACTCCTGAGTCTCCCTCAACTTTCTACATTAAGTTCCTCCCCACTCCGTCCTCAGACACCAGTCCCAATTCCCTATGAAACCACAGCAGCTCTTCTGAGCCTCCTTCAACCCAAGCTTTTTCCTCACTCATTTCAGAAGACAAAAGCAGGCAGACCAAGCCAAGAGGGGGGGACAGCAAGAGGAAGGGGATCTCCCAAAACAAGGTGATGCACCAAGCGTGAATTGTATTTTCCTTCTTGGCCAGCATCCCCATCCTCCAACCCTCTTCCAGTTGATGTTGTGAAGTCCCATAAAGTTAAGCAGTCCTGCTGACACCATGGGGTGACCCTCCGATACTGTTCAGGAAGGAAAAGGGGAACAAAACAACTTTTCTCTCCGCTGTGGACTGTGCAAAATACATGAAGTAAATCATTCTTCAGCCCCACTGACCCTCTGTGCTGCATCTGATCAGCTCCAAGGCAGTAATGAACTCCCAGCTGCGCTCAAGAGATGGAGAGATTGCGAGGCAGGGAAGACATCACAGGAAAGGCAGGAACAGGCAGAAAACTCCAGTTTCAATGCTCACAAGTTGCAACAGGACCCAGCAAGCCGGCGTGCCCCCGAGCAGGGACACACCAAGCAGACCAACAGCCCCCCCACACTGCTCCCACCCTGCTCCCCTCCCCTGCCGAGCCTGCTCTGCCAGCAGGAGTTTGCAAGGGAGTAGTCTTTGTTTGCAGCTACAAGGTTTCCCTGACGGAGCAAATTCTGCGCTTATCAGGAAAGATTTGCAAGCAAGGGGTTGTGACCGTAAGCCCAGAGTCGAGCTGGGTTGCGGAAGATCTGAGCGCATTGATTTATTTCACTTTAAAGAAAGGTTGTTAGACCATTAAAGCACAAGACAAAAGCAGATTAAAGAAATCATGGAGCGATAGGCTGTTGAAAGCACAATGCATGCACCAGCCTCTGCTGTTCGATGCACAGCACTGGGCAGAACAGCACATATCTGAATAAATATCCTGAAGAGTCAGAGCCTCAGCGCCAACCACTGCCAGTTACTGATCTGCTCCTATTTGCACTACAGACGGCGGATGCAGACAGACTGACAGGCAGTTAGCACTCTGCTGGAGATCCTGTGCTCATGGAGAGTAGCTTGAACTAAAAGTTGAGAGTTCCCAGGGATATATTTACCCGAGCAGATTGAGATCCAGTACTGAGCTGCTCAAAAAAAAAATCTGAACAGAGTTCAGTGCTTTGTTCCAGTAAACAGTAAGGAATTTGGATGCAACTCCCTCGTTTCCCAATCACCTTGTAATATCTGCCCCAAACCTCTCTCCATCCTTTAATAAAGGGTGCACCAAGTGCTGCTTCTTCATCAAGGCCTGATTATAGGTTCCTAATTCCATGCTACTCTTTTATGGAGGAAGCATACTAGAGTTGAGCACATAAAAGAGCCTTGTGTGCCCAAAGCACCTGCACTTACAGTAGTCAGATATTACCAAGTCACATTAGCAAGAGTCCCTCTTGTCCCTGCTAACCAGAGGAGCAGCCATGCCAGAGGGGAAGAGATTCAGCAGCTTGCCCTCCCCTCTGTCTGCCAGGTTGCTCCCATTACAGCTCACCCAATTCACACAGAGTCTTGAAACTGTCGAGTTCCTCAGCAGCCAAATCAAGCCATCACCCCAGCAGCTTCACAGACCAGGGAAGCAGAACATCAATTCCCAGTCCTCCCTGTTGTCCCGAGCACATTCGCCTCTCCAGCCCCGCACAACCCAGGATGGAGGATCAAAGCATCATTTAGATTGACTACAGCAAGCGGACTTACTTAGGATAATAGTGACCGTCTTGACAAGGCTGATCATGGTCTCCTTGTAGCGGGGGTGGAAGCTAGTGTGCTTGGACATCCGTGTCATCTTCCTTTTGACATAGATGAAGATGTGCGTGTACACAACCACCATGATCAGGAAGATGACCAGGTTGGAGATGGCCCAGAAGGTCAGGTAGCTCCTGCTGTAGAGTGGTGCCATGCTGGAGCACTTCTCCAGAGCACAGAGGCAGTGCCAGCCATAGGACGGGATGAGCCCCAGGAGCAGGGCTGTGACCCAAATACAGAAGATGAGGATCATCACACGCTGGTTGGACATTTTGCTGTGTAACTGCATAGTGAAAACAGTCTGGTGCCTTTCTACAGCGATTGCCAACAGGTTCACCACAGAGGCTGTCAAGCTGGTGTCCAACAGGCTCTGGCGGATGAACCACGTCTTCAGGGAGAGCTCTGCTGTCCTGGGCCCCGTGTGGAACATGAGAAACATGTACGCGATGCCAGCAAAGAGGTCGGCAGCTGCCAAGTTCCCCAGCAGGTAGTAGATGGGGTAGTGGAAACGCCGGTTGATGATGATAGCGGTGATGACCAGCAGGTTGGTCAGGAGCACAATGACACTCACTGTCAGGCCCAGGGCAACTACCAGGACATCCTTCGTCCTCCAGTACGTGGTCAGCTCTTTGCGGCTGTTGTTGTAGAAGAACCCCACAGTCTCATTGTAAAAACAGTGCTTCATCGCTGCTGTCCTAAAGAGGGATGAGAGTATTGTTAGCTTGTTGTGCCCGTGCACACACACACACAACTATTACAAGCCGGGGAGATGCTGAGCATTACGATAATGCCTTTGACACAGATGGAGGCAGGGAGGAGCTTGAAACACACAGAAACAACCACACGAGCAACAGGAAACCACTTCTGTACTCAAGACAGAACCACACATCTCACAGCTGAGTCCTCATCTGTCCTCAAAGCCATATTGAGGATGCAGCAAAACCTTGAACATTCATGGGAGGAGAGAGGGTTTGCCAGATCTGATAAGAGATTCTCCCTGTCCGGCCCACGCAGCTTCATGGGGATGACAGACAAAACTATTTTTGTTGTCCCAGATGTCCTACTTCAGAAATGTAAAAACAAAGCAGCAGCAAAGAAGGTTTATCAGTCAATCACTAAACAACACTCTGATGAAGACTATGAGCCTCCGCAGCTGTTGCAGTCCCCAGGACTGCTGCTTCTGGTTCAGTGAACACACATATCTCATCTTTCCTGGGTAGTTTTATTGCTTAAAGGCTAATGTAATGCTCAGCTGCTTCTGAACACTGGTCTATGCACAGCGCTTACCTATCCTTCCAAAACAGGTGAGTACTTCCCAAACTTTGCCAAGAGGCAAAGAGCACGTAGAGCTGGGTAGAAACAAACTCCTCAGCCCAGAAAAGCAACCAGTAGCAAGAAGTCAGCTTATAAAACCATGGGGCTGGATCTCTGGAAGAGCTGGATCATCTGCAACCCCTGCAGCGCTTCTAGGCTATACAACAGTGTGTGGGCCAGCACCCAGAGTATCAGCTTCCGAGTATCAACCAGTAAGTCACCTGTGCAGGAAGCAATTCCCTTCTTCCCTTCCAGCTCTGGAACAAGGCTGCAATTCAAAACTCATTGAACTCAGTAGAAAAACTTGATAGGAAAAGACATTTAAGTCTCAGAAAGGACTTTTCACATTTGTTTGATGCACTGGGCACTGCTGGGAGCAAGACCAGACAAGCCATTCGTCTGGATCATAATTGTGAAGTCTTAATTTTGAAAGCCCATATATCTCTCTGGTAGTTAACTTCCTGTCCTGCGGCCAGCCAAACACGAAGCAGCAGGTTAAGTTAAAGGACGTTTTACCTCACAGAGCCAGAATTTAAACCCAGTAATTGAGGCTTGTGTTACTTGTCCATGAAAAAATGAAAACATGAAAAATACAGCACCACGAACAAACCCAAGGGATGAGAAGAAGCCCGATCGTTACACCCCACAGCAGACGTTCGTGTTCCTTCCCTAACCAAGAGCTTGGAAATCTCAAGTCAGGGCTGGCTGCGGTTGCCGCCGGGATGGGCAAACCCAGTTTGGAGCCTCCTTCCTTGCGGCACTGAGGTGCTGAAAAATGACACGGTTTTTCCTTACGCTGGTTTGTTCTGCACATGAAGTCACTGGTTCTCCCTGTCCTCGCATGAGCTCAACAGTCATCCTCGTTTTAGAGAAAGCTTAACACAGACCACGCAGCAAGAGCGCCGTCCTCTTCAGACAGGGAGAAAACCCAAAGTGCCTGACTCACAATTCACTTTAATCACCCCCGAAACCAAAACACAGCTCAGGGGCCCTAATTAGTTGCATGTTCCTCCACGCTGTAGGCAGCAACTGCTCTTTTTTCTTTTTTTCGGCGTAGCAGCAAGGCTGCTGTTGGTAACAGGGAGGCGAGCTCATTGCAGGCAGGCCCGCTTATTATCACCTGCACCGCACCCACGCTGAGCTGTGCAAACAAGATGGCTGAGCCGGGAAACCCTATCGTACCTGCAGCTGAACTTTCGATCTCCGCTGCCTAATGGGCTCTGTATCAGCCTGCTTTGGCATACGGTTGTCTTTACCATGAGGCAAGAAAGCCCATACAACAGAACTAATTCACTGTGAAATCTGCTGAATAGGGAAATACTATTTTTACAGATATTGGTGGGGAAAAAAAGAAAAAGGAGGCAGAGGAGGAATCGACCTGCCCCAGGGGATGGAGTCATGGGCTAGTAGTATATAACAAGTCCTCTCTTTTCAGGTCACGGGATGTTTGTAGATCTCAAGCCATAGAGCTGTTCAGGAGAGTCGTGTAGTCCGAACGCAGCGCAGGGGGTGAAAGCAACGAAGTGGGTTCTGCAGAGATACCACGTGGCAACTTGGCAGGTAACTGGGGAGTATTTTGGCTTGAACAGCGGAAAGTAATGGAAGAACGAGGAAAGCCTAGGAACGAACACAACTGCTGTGAATCACAGGCAGGTAGATGACTACCTGCATAGGGAGGCACCAGAAGCACCAAATCCAAGGCTAGGCCATTCTTATGCAAAACAGTTTCCTCTAAACACTTTGGAAAGCTTTAATCCCAAATCAAAAAGGAAATTGCTGCTGAAGTTAGATAAGTCACTTCACCTTTTTAAGATTACGCACAGGGATGCCCAAGGAAGAAAGCGGGGAAGGAGGGAAACTGAAGTGGCATCAGGGTTTGGAGCGCCTCATACACTGTCCAGCCACATGAACAAGCAGATTTCAAATGCCATTTAACCCCATTCACATTTTCGCTGTGGAGTAGCATGTAGTAGCTCCCCAGTTATAAAATTTATGTGATACAATGAAGACCATAATGGAACAGAAACTTGCCTGTGCACAGTGTAGCACAAAGACAGCTCACACTATGCTTTAATTGTCAAGAAACATTAAAATACTACAGTGAAATAATGTGTTGACAGATCTAGGCCTTATTCTCAGTAATTTTTGAGCTGAGACTAAGACAAATTAAATCCAGCTAAGACTGGCTTTAAAATTGCCACTAAATTACAGAGACCAATCTTATTTTGCTGCAAATATTAAAGATTCCACAGCTATGAGGCCCCATAAACTTCCTCCCAAGACTGCACACTCACTGGCAAATTGTGAACTTTTTCAAAGCATTATACAAGTACTGGTTCAATGGCATGTTTACTGGGGGAGGGGATTAGAGCCATGTAAACCCACAAAGGAGCTGTGTTCTGCATGTATAATGCGCAAATCTAGAGAAACAGTCCCTCAGCGTTAATCCTAATGACAGCGTCTGAAATGCTTCTTTAGGCAAGACCTAGTTAGAGCACAGGGAGAAGTTTGAGTTGCAAATCCCTCTGAAATGTGCGTAGGTTACAAACTAAATCTGTGCAATACCGTGACCTGGGTGGGGTCCAGGAGGGACTGACAGGTTAATGCTTGTGACTGGTCCTAGGAGCTCGTGTGTGCCACTTCACTGCTACCCTGCAATTAGAAAACTGACCTTGGAGCTTGGCATCAAGGGCAGACAACGCCACAGATCAAAATTTAACAGGCAGCGCTGGGGGAAGAGAAACACCCTGCCCACAGCAGCAAGCAGATAGAAAGTCAGGCTGGTGCCATGATGCACAAAGGAGCTGGATGAGTCTATTGTTCAGTGTCCGAGCAACCCCCTTCCATGGCCTTACACTCCTCAGCAGGATCTTACAAGATTTTTCCTTACCAGCATTGTTTACTCAGTAAAACAAGACTCTAGTTACGTGCTGCAACAATTCCGCAGCCCCTTTCCTTGAGCGATACGCAAACACAGCCTCTTCTCTAATCACGCTACCTCAAACTCCGCTCAAGTCTCTCCCCCTTAAAATCGAGTACAGCTTTTGCAGTTTGGTAGGAACCACTACACAAAATGAGCGCAGAACACGTCTTTTCTCCTCGCCAGTGTTATCCGTACACGTACACCATCCCCCTTTTTACTCAGTTAATTACTGCCCCAGGTTCACAGTAAGTTCAGAGTCCTTTTACACAGAAAGTAAAGGTGTAAGCGTCCTCCCTTCTCCAATTCCTCTTGCTTGCAAAAGTGGAAAATGCTAGTCAGCTTCTTGAGATCTGGGAAGACATTCAACACTTGTGAACAAACCGACAGCCAGCATAGTGTGGAAGTGAACAGGGATGAATGGCTGAATTTATGCTCCCACTAATAACCACAATCAGTGTTAATCAAGACAGAACAATGGATCTATAAAGGCACACAGGGACTCAAATCCAACCTGTTTTACCCAGGTCCACTGCACACAGGTTTATGTGGCCAAACATTCAAACCACTGCTATATTTTTAAGCCATAAACAGTATAAGCTTTTACTCCAAAGAATAATGTCCTTACCTGAAAGCACAACCACCGCATCCAAACCTGACATTTAGCATTGGTCTCCCCACCACAGGAAACCAGGGTAGCTATCCAGCAAGGAGATCCCCATCTCTGGAGGGCAGAGGCGCTTTCCAAGCAAGAAAAAAAGCCAAGTGCCTTACAGGAAAGTTTCAGACAAACATTGCAGCCCCAGAGTCCATCACGGACCGCTCCGAAACACTGGCTCCTGGGAGGCAAGTTTGCAAGAGCTCCGATGAGCCCGTCCCTCCTTGGGTCCTCCCCTAGGCGGGTCCTTCCAGGAGACCCAGGAGCTGTAACCCGAGTCCTTGCCGCCTTCATGGAGGCCAAAGCCACTTTCCAAGCATCTCCGGTTCTGACTGGAGCGAGTTAGCTCCGATCTACCAGCATCACCCTCGTGGACCGTTCCTGCTGGCAAGGTGTTGCTCTGTGGGAACTGGCACCCTCTGGTCCCAACGCTCCCACCGCACCGGTTCGTCCCGTGGTGAGGGTTCGCTTGTGCTCGCCTGCTGCCCCAGAGCCTTTGCCCCACCGCAGGAGGAGAGCAGATCTTCTGAATGACCAGGTGTGATCCCACCATGGAGGAGCTGTCTTGTCTTGGCACCAGAAGGCTGTTTTCCTTGCCTACAACTACAGCATCCACATCTCAAGCGGACTGTCAGGTCAGGATGTGGCCCCCCCCATCCACTACAGCAGCCACACTTGCCCAGTGCAACACAAGAAACCTTGAAATGGGTAAAAGGCAGGGAGAAGGAGACGTCGTGAGACACAAGGGAAACTGAGGCACAGACTGGAAAGGACTCCCCTGCTGCAACTTGGTAAAAGCATGTGTCACTGCTAGAAAGAGAGCTTACGCTTCTGATATGTCAGTCTAGCTAGTCCTTGACACAAGATTATCTTACCTGCTAAGTACTGTACAAATACCATCAGCACCCTTAGCGCTAACAAGCCCTAGTTGTATAAATTATGAAGGAAAAAAACCCACTGAGTTTGCAACATCCATTCATTTAGATTTATGCCTGCTGCTCTTGCAAAGGCCCCAGCAATTTCCATTCGCCTCCAGTTTCCTATTCTCCCACCCTCCTCCTACCATCATCTGTTCCCCAAGGAACAATGTTATCACCAAGCGCAACCCTAATCTGCTGCCAGTCTACACCGTAGAGCTTGGCAGAGCCAAGTAGTGTTATGTAAAATAGGCAGGAGATTTACAAAGAGAGCCCAGCACAAAGGGGAGGAGATAGAGCCAAAGATCCAAGGACACATTAACAGAGCCAATAAATGGAAGCAGAGCAATAGTGACACTGGCAGAAGAAAAGGTGGATGAATAGCACAGGCTGAGATAGCCGAGGGGCAGCTATCGAGTCCTGCAAAAACTGAAAATTGCACCAGGCTCCCTAAATTCTACCCCTACGTCCTGCAGCCTCCAAAGGCCACAATCATACCAGAAAGCTCACGAAAGCTACAAAAACTCGAAAAGCGCCTATCATTGCCACCGCTTACAAATTCTGCGCCTTCAGACCAATGATGCCACCCACAAGACAGTGCCACGCACAGGGGCCTTTCACAAGATTTCTGTATGCATTTTTAGAAGCAGCAAAAAGCTGCACTAACAGGTATCCTAGAGTCCTTTCCCGAAAAAAAAAAAAAAATCTGTATTTTAACAAGCTTGCTTTCTCATAGCAGAGAACCAAGTCACCAAGAATTCCAGTCCTAACACGGAGAGCCAAAGTCCTTACTGCAACTAGACAGATATACAACAATATTACAGTTATAAGAAGTCATTTCAAATTTGAAGCGTCTTACTCAAGCGACACAGGGCAGACCCTTCACCTTCCCACGAGGCATTTATTATCCTTTTGGTTACACGATTAATTTAAGACCAAAGAGACCCAGGCCCAAGCTGCAATAAAACAGCCTCCCCGCTTCCCCAGCCCACCCTTTGGTCTGCTCCAGCACTTGTGCTGCCAGCAATAAGTTTAAGTCACAGATCCAACTCTCCATGCTGGTGCACAAGAAGCAGAACCCAGGTCAGAGCAACCGTTTGGCAGCAGCGCTGGCTTCGATAGGCTTCAGACAGTTAGGAAGTCACACATGCTCTGCAGCTGTGCAGTTTGGGATGGCAGCAGTCTAAAAATACTTTTGATTTACTCGTTCCTTTAAGGTTTCAAACCAGCACTCAGCGAGTGCTTTAGAGGCGACGTTTTCATACAGAAACACCCAGAGCAACCAGGAAAACAGCCCAGCATAACTGGTTTCAACTGAAGTGTCAACAGTTCATCACAATAGCTCAGCACGTCAGACAGACCCAGCGAGTTCGGAGTACCCAATGCTGACAAAGGGTCAGAAGCACTTTTGCAACTCAGTCCCCACACGCCAGAGTTGGGACAAAGGGGGACACAAGAAATGTCAGACTGGATCAGGCCAGGGCTCACGGAAGCCTGTCACAGACAGCATCTGCTTACATATGGAGGTGAGAGAATATTTCAGGTTTCAAAGCCCTGACCTTGATAACAGCAATTTTTCTAGTGCCTGTGTCTAGAAAAAACTAACTTTACTTCTCTGCATAACAGAGGTTTGGGAGCCTGTTTATTTTCAGGTTTGGGAGATATTAGAAGGAACCAAGACCCATTTAGTTTGTGTCTCTAACCATATGATACACAAGTTTGGGCCCCACACAGCCCCACCCTTTCAGGGTGCTACCTGCAAAAAAACCAAAAGTCATTGCACCTGAAAACCTCACATCAGGTTTTGCAGCCAACGTAATGATTTCTTGAAGACTGAGCTCCGGTATCTTCCAACAACGATACTTCTGGGACTGAGTACCGGACGCTGAACACAGGCAAGACCAAGGAGACCAGATACCCATCGTGTCCAGCCCCTCTCCCCCGCCGCCCTTCCCCTCCAATCACTCTGTGA
Organism: Fulmarus glacialis; assembly: GCF_000690835.1. Taxonomy (NCBI): domain Eukaryota; kingdom Metazoa; phylum Chordata; class Aves; order Procellariiformes; family Procellariidae; genus Fulmarus; species Fulmarus glacialis. Next base: position 35,113 of record NW_009233617.1, on the reverse strand, counting down.
GTTTTCCTGTTTCCACCAGTTCAAAAGGGGCTCGTAGGGTGTTGTGCAGCGTTGTTCCTCCCCCAAGCAGAAAAGCTGCTCAACCTGATCTTGATGCAGCCAGCAGACCTGATCGCATTCTGGTGCCCAGCAGAGAATTGGTAGAGAAACATTTCCAGAGACAACAGATGTTTGCCTCCCCTTTATTACACTTCTATTTTTCAAAGTGAAGTTAGTTGTTTTAATAGATTTTGCATTTTCAAACTTAAAGCCAAGATTTTTCTTTAAGCCTCATAGCTGTGACTGTTCGTGGATGACAATCTGAAGTTTTGGGGTTTTTTTTTTTTTTTTTTTTGCTGAGACCCCTCTCCTGGAATCCCAGGAATGTTAAAAACCTTCTGGAGAGAGTCATGTCATCGTCTCCCCCCCAGCAGATCTCTGCAGAGAACCAGTTGCTCAAATTAATACTTCCCAAGTCCCAACTGGCCCAGAGATTCCCAAACCCTCAGTGAGGAGCACTCCCTCGAGTACAACAAAACAACACGGTTCATACAACTTCAGCTAACAGCCAAATCTTTCGATGGAAAGCGGCATATACATCAGCGTTAAAAATGCAGGAATTTCCTAACACCCACTGCCGCTGAAATGCCGCCAACCCTGAGGTGGAGCAGAGCTGTTGTTTGCAAGCCTACAGCATCAAAGAACACTTTTTGAAAAAGAGGTAGGGAAGAAATCCATGCCCACTGCAGCCTTGCCTACAACAGGAATTTTCTTTCCCTCCAGCAAGTTAGCAACCATTTACAATCAATTGCTCCAGAACAAATCACAAAGAACCTGGAAAATTCCTCACCCCCTTTCACCTTCCTGAGGTTTGCCCTGGCTGCGTTTGGACACTTAGAGTTGAGGCATTTCCATATTGCAGACAACACCTTGAACTGAAGCAGGAAGACCGCTGAAACGAAACATAACATTGGATCTTGTCACCTTTGCCTTCTTAGACAAGTCGGAAAAGCAGCTGCGAAAGAGTAGCCGGGATATTCCCTCAAATGCATCCGGGTCCTGGCAAAACAACACTCTTACCTTCCCCAGGTAACTATCCTGGAAATGGATTTTGGTGGGCTAACTTCCTTCTGCACAGTTACTGGCTATTCCAGCACTCTCTAAGATGAAAACATTTGTTCTGCAGCAGAGGAGAGAAAACAGGGTAGGGGAGGGATGAGAGGGTTATTTGCAGTGGTGTTTTGTTTGGAGTCGGGATGGTCTAGGGGCCCCTCTGCTGCTGCTCCTCCTAATTCACACAGGAAGAAGGAGATTATCCTACACAGAGACAAGCAATACTGAAGGCAGAAGCAGCAGTTCAGAGAAAGAATAGCTTGGCCTCTGAATGATGTCACATTATTAGAAGCCACAGCGAGGTTAAAATCAAGTCGGGATGCTGTGTTTACGAAGCAGGACTCAGCCTCATCTTCACCCAAAGATAATTTCATCTGGCACTTCACACTATTGTCAATAAAAACAAAACCGGGTGGAAATTCCCTTCCTGTGAGCCGCATGCAGGCAGCCCTCAGCTCGGTCTCCGTTTGCAAGGAGGCTGCACGCTGCCTTGCTCTGAACTCCTCTGATCTTGGCTGGCACCCAGCAAGATGAAGTCTCCCTGTTTAGTTGGCACTCGCTGGAAAGTCAGGGAACTTTACAGGCACTCAAGCTCCGCGTGCCTCAGCCTTTGCTTTTATAGGGATTATTTCTGAAAACCCACTTCCCCCGTGTCTCCATTTGGTTTAATGTCAGATGCCTGCAGCTTATGGCTGGAGAGTCATAAAAAGCATTTAACATGCCTTTCCGCTTAAGTCTGGAAAGAAAAAACAAAACCAATTCAGAAAAGCCTCCAGCTACAGAATAAGCAGATGCAGCTTTATCTTGAAAAAGAGCATCAGGGACCGACACATGCTACTACCCCTGAGCAAGAAAAGGGAATATCTGGCCCTTCAAGGAAACCTTCAAGGAAATGTGACTTCCTCCACAGAATTAGCCTTTGGGGCGGTCTTGGTCAAGCAAAATTCTCAGCAACATGGCTTTTTCCCAGGCTGGTGAAGACTTCAGCTCACTCTGGGGATGTTTCATTGTGCCCACAACTGCTTCATCAATGGACTGAATCACGTTAGCAAGTCTTGCATTTTTTCTCAAGAATCAGCTCCCACAAGAGTGAGGTCATGGGGAAAAAAATTACAACACCCCCACTTCAAACAAGCAAAAGGTATGTTCAGCACAACCCTTCCTTTACAAATCTTTCCCCCACCAAGTCCCTTGAACACATTCAAGCGATAGCTAGCAAACCTTTCCTGTTCTGCCTTGGTCCTGCAGTCCTGCTCTAAGACAAGGTCTTTCCTAGGCAGACCCAGCTGCTGGTCAGCAGCCAAAACCATTTGGTTTTTGTTGCCTTCACCACCAGAGCCTGGATTCTCTTTGCCCTTTGCGTATCAGTAAGCATGGGGTAACAGAAATGATTTCGATAGATTCAGGCCGCAGTCCGGCCCATAACATTCAAGGTTTCCATTGCAAATGAAATGGTCTTTTCTACTTTTCTTTGTGTAATTCCTGACCTTCTGATCATTTTTGGTGATGTTTTACTAAATTCCTAAAACCTTGAGCTTTTAGGCACATTTCTAGTGAAAAAAAAATTACTTCAGATGTCTCCTTCTGTTGCAAAGCAACAAGAAAGCTCTTGCTCCTTCTAAGAAAAATATTCCGTTAACTAAGTCATTCTTGTAAAGGGCATAGGAAGTCTACATGTTCGTTTATTAAACAGATTTATACTGAAAAATACAACTCCCTTGAAACCCGTTTATAAGATACCTACAAAACTGTCTTTCTCCAGGGCCCTGGATGCCAAGTATCTGAAACTCGCTGTCTAAGCAAAGCTTGAATTACAGCTCTACACATCTTTTTTTAAAATAAATGATAGAGGAGAGCAGCCAGTGCCCTGAAAGGATTCCAGCCACAAGCTGCGGGCCTGAATGTGTAGACATGCATATTTAATTTAGTTCATTCCCGACTTTCCTTTGCAAGTGCTTTTCTCGAATGCCCTGAGGTTACGACACCGAGGGGCATGCCTGCACTACGATACAGTGTGCTTCCATCCTTTCATTTGTAACTCAGCATCTTTAGCAAAAATTCCCCAAGCAAAGTGTTTTCTGAATTTCAGATGTGGGAGTTTTGGCTGATCAGAAATTCATAAGCCTGGTTTACTTGCTCTCCCATCTTCCATATGGTTGTAGGTACCATTACTCTGTACATTCACAAAGCCAAGAATATTACAAAACATACCGGGGCAGGGGGGAGAGGGAAGAAGAAAACAAAAGCTGTTTGTCTGCAGCAGCATGAACTCTCAGCAAGACATGCAGAGGAGCTCACTTTTCACTACCTCATCTGCCCAGCACTCTGCCTCATCCGATCTGCTAGTTGACTGTTGGAAGACAGCTTTCAAAGTAAAATAAAACAGGAATGCAATAATACTGATGGATCTTATACCCTGCAGTATTCCAGATGTGTTAAAGTCAATGTCCAAGGTATGGATAGGAATAATTTCATTTGACTCTAAACAACAACATACACGGCCACTCCTGCTGCTAAACCACTCGCTGTAGTGCGAGACAGGAAAACAGCTTAGAAGGAGGAATAAAAGTAAATTTGGTGCCTACTAGTAACTGCCAGAATAGCAAAGCAGAACATAATGGCCTAGGCTGATCTTTAGCAACAGCCGAGCAAGGAAGCACCCTGCACAAGGGTAACATGAATACTGCTCGCTCTTAAGGAATGAAACCTCCCACCCAAATCCAAGCCTGAGTTGTGCCCGAGCTAGCCTCAGGAAGACAGCAGCTACCATTTTATAAATAGCTGCTTCTGCTGGCCCCTTCTTGACTCGGGGAAAGACCTCTCCTATCTGCTCACATAAACATTCAGCAGCAGCTTATCTCCTTACAAGCATTCACTCAACATACGCTAAGGGTGTATGCGCGTGCATGCTACACAGAGACCACTGGGATCTGGCTTCCTCTGAGCACATACGTCCCAGTGACTCCTCTCAAAGCAGGCAGCAGATGACCTACAAAGGGGCCCTAATCTATAAACCAGCTTCTTGCAATACTACCTAGTATTTAGATTGTTTTTAAGAAATAACAAAGACTCCATAGCATTTCACATTTTGAGAGGCACAGCCTGATAATCAAATACTTCTTACCCTTAGAGGATGGATTCTGCAAAGTATAAAGGCTCCTAGAAAAAGCCTGCTCCAGGGAAACCAGCAACAAATCCCACTGAACTCCCATGTTCCTCCATCAAAGCCTCAGGCTCTAAGCAAGCCAGTCATCCCTGTCTTTATATTCTAGGATGCTGGTTCAAAGGCAAACAATGAAGAAGTGCTAATGGTTCAAAAGGAAGCACCTGTGAATGAAGCCTGTTCCCAGCTAATAAATGGCCTGAACTGTCTTTTTTTTCAGACTCTCCTTCTGGGGGTAATTTTAAGAAGTATCTGACAGGTGTGTTTTAATCTCCATTTAGCTTCTCCAATTAAATAATAAGAAACAACAGCACAAAACTTAAAGTGAGGAAGAAAAAAAAAGAAAAAGAAAAGGATGGCATCAAGAATTGGACCAAAGCCTTGACCTCCTTAAAAAAATTTAATGACTTTTGCCTTGCTGTACCTTGCTCTGTTAGAACACTGTAAAGGTAATCCCTCAGCAGTCTCTGCTGGAAAAACCTGGAAAGTTTTCCCCTCCAGACTCCTGATACCTGCTGGTCTATTTGCTTTGATTGATGATAAACTAAAGAGCTCCTTTTTTTGAGGGTAGGAAATTTAGGACAGAATTTGTTAGTAGCCTTGTCGCAATTAAAAACTTGGTGATCAGCAAATCACAAATGCCGACTGGCTTCTCCAAGAAAAAGGAATCTCTTGGTCCCTGCTTGAAATTGTCAGGTGCTTGAATTTTCCTAATTCAGTTCAGAGTCCAGTGTATGCAGCCCAGCTGAGATCCTTATTTGTGAAGACCTGGGGCCTTTAATTTCCTTAATGAGGAGTGATTGATGCTCAGAAGCACATTGACTGGCTGAGATGAGGTGGTTGCATTGTGCTCTGAATTCACATTGGCCGATTTAAAAGAAAAAAAAAAAAAAAAGACTTAAAGTAGGAAATCGGTTTATTGGTTGTTTGGCTGATAAAAGGTTTTTTGAGAGGGTTGCTATGGCTTTGTATATCAATTACACAGAAAATGTTGCTATCCTCTGCGGTGTAGCTCTGAGTTGGAGGGTCAGACAGCCACCTATGTAAGGTGCTGCTGTGAAAATAGGGTATTTGTAAGATCTTCTCTGCTCCTAATTTGAATTGGGAAATGAGGTCGTTCCTTGTGAGTGTTTCCCGGGACTGTTGCCTGTCCCTTTCCGCACATAAATACAGCTGAGGCTGTTCCTTTGAAGTGAAGATGCAGCCTCAAGGAGGTGGGAGGAATTGAGGAAATGATGCTTCCCTCCCTGCCAAGTTTCTTCTTAAATTCAGCGTCTCAGCTTCCAACCCAAACCACGTTAGCTGTGGCTGGATGACAGAAAATCCCCATCCCGAGCAGGAGGAGAGATGTTTCGGACCCTGCATCCAAGCTTTCCCCGTGCGAGTGGGACCTGGCAGCCGTGCAACTCCGGCTGGAAGCGTTGCTTTGGCAGCTCCTACCCTCAACAAATTACCAGCTCTGCGGAAAGCAGCAAGTAATGAGGAGTTACAAGGTAAGAGCAAGCGTGTTTTCTCTAATAGCATTTTTGTATGTATTGGACTGCTGGAAGGAAAACTGGAGGGCAGTGGTGGTTGATAGGAGTTGTATTTTACAAGCCCCTAACACTTCTCCTGCATAGAATGAATCTCCTATTTAACTATTTAAGTGTGCAGCAGGAAAAGGAAACCAGGGTTTTTACCAGGGATATTATTTTAGCTCTGCTGGTTCCTCAAATTATAAATTCTTGTGGGCAAGCGTTACCTTTGTTTTATAGAGACCTGAGTGCACTTGGCACTGTTAATAATAGTCCAGTAAGTATTTACTTAAGGCTTCCCTATTCACATTTAACAAATACAGGATAACCTTATAATAAAACACCCAGTAATTTATTACAGAAGTTCCACAGTAAAAGATAATTTAGTATTCAAGAATTCAAAGCACTCTATTAACAAATATACATTGCTCCAGAGATGTAACCTCTCTTTAGCCTGAACTGTACAAATACTAAGAATAGAACTTTAGTATTTCTTTTACAACTTTATGTTTTGGTCCTGTTTCTTAACAGTCTTTTGATGAGACAAAAGAAATTTGTAAAGTAGATTGTTTAACCTCTTGAGCTGTTCGGGGAAAGTGTTTTTGGGGGAAGTTTTCCTTTAGCATTTCGCTCTGGCGTCTTCATACGTCTCCTAGTGTCTTTGCAGCCGATGGTAATCACTGAAATCTGCCCTAGTGCAGAAGTTTTGACGTTGTCGTCTGAATTTCATGCGGTATACACAGCTAACCACCAAGGAAATCTGCAACACTGCCCATCCTATAATGCAAAGCTATCCCCGGGAGTGAGCGGTGTAGGAAGCCTCTCTTCCCATGCATGCGTCACGAGATGGCACTATAGGACAGGGTCCTCCCTGTCCTCACATTAAAATTTGGTGGACAGAAAATCCGCTGCAGGGAGGCAGAAAGGAGCATTGGGGTGACCCACGTGTGGGTGAGTTGGAGACCCAGCAAGTCAGAGCAACCTCATCTCAGACCCAAGAAATCTTCTTATCTGCTAGGGGTTCAGGGCTTTGCCGCCTTGGTGACAGCAGCAGCTTCACATCTCAGACCCAAGAAATCTTCTTATCTGCTGGGGGTTCAGGGCTTTGCTGCCTTGGTGACAGCAGCAGCTTCACGTGGAAGCACTGCAGAAGCTCAGCGTGCTTTGAGGGAAATAGAATTAATGTTCTGGAGAAATGGGGTCCAGCTCAGAGATGGCTTTGTGCTGACTAGCAAGTTGAAGCTCCAGCAACGGAAGCAGAAGGATCCAGAGTACATGAGCTTTGCCCGTGTACCCTGTTCTATTACACTCAAAAAGTGAGTTACACTCAAAAATGCTGTGAAATAAAAATGACAAAAATCAGTACTTGTTGCAGCTGCCAGAAAATGACCATTTGGGAACATTTTCTGTTCAATGTCCTACATTTCAGTTGCCTCCTTCCTGGCTGCATCTTTCTAGCCAGGCGATCTGTGTTTCCTCTACTTCTTGCATTGTCCTTCATGCTAAACAGGGCGTGTTCCAGAGCGCGAGCCATTGGGCTTGCTTCTTACCCATCCTGTGGGTTAGTTAACAAATAAAAAGCAAATCCTGGGCTAGCTGAAAGCCTGCCAGGTAGTTCACAGCAGGTGCCTTTTCTCCAGCCTGCATGGTAAATACAAATAGGATGTTCTTCTCACCCCATCGCTGCTCAGGATTTCAGTCCTCTCTCCCTTTCCATTGCTATTATCTGTTACGCTTAGAGGTTTTTCTATAGGTATGTCCCTGGGTTGAGGTCCTGTGCTTTCTCAGTAGATCCTGTGCTCTCCAGAGAAGGCTCACAGGATGCAGAAGTGTTATCGACTTTGAACTTTGAGACAATCCTGGCGGTTTCCTGTGTGATCTCAAAATGTTTGAGCTGCTGTCTCCCTCCTGAGCGCTGCTTGAGTGTGCTTGTGTCAGTCGGGCTGTTCCTGCTCCTCGTGCTCTCCTCCAGGACGTCCTTTGTCGTGGAGCTGCTGTCGGTAGGGTTGCCTTCTGCATCAGACTCGGTTGCCACGTTGGCTAGTGTGGTAGTCCTCAAGGGCAGATTGGAAGATTTAGGAATGACTGGTTTCGTTTTTGCCTGTGTTCGAATGTATTTGACAGGCTGTCGGCTGAAATGGCATCTGGGCTGGGTCCCTAGGACCGTGTCCGAATCACTGTCTGTCTTTTCCTGCACAGAGTCCTCCAGGTCCTCCAGCTCAGAGCCAATACTTGTATTCATCTCTGAACAAAAAATTAGACAGTTATCTTAGAACAGTGAGACACGGTTACTAGGACAAACAATTTTGGCTGATTACTTCTTTTGCTGTTAGAAAGGACACCGAAATCCCTCCTGCGTTAACAGGCTAAAACACCTCCCTCTAGCAGCTTCATTAATGAGGAGCAATGGCAAGGTATGCATTTGAAAGAGGTATATGAATCGGGTTTATATTCTTAAAGCTGTCCTCGATGCATTAAAGCCAGGAGAGCTGGCAGAGGTGACTGTGGGCTTGAGAGCTGAGGCAGCAGCAGGGAAAAGCCCTTCCTGAGAAGAGCAAAAAATGTGCTTGTGATTTCACGTGAGCTACGTGGCGGTTGCTCTGCAGTAGGTTATCTGCACAAAGACTGAGCAGCGATGCTGAAGAGGGCCCAGCTATGCTTTCTCTGCTGTGTCACGTAGAGGCAGACAGGCAGGAGGTGTGAAAACGCGATACAAAACGACCTATAACAGCATTACAATCACCACTTCATTTACCTAGGGCATCCGCGCTTAAGGGACTGTGGGTTCCCTCCAGAGTCAGCTCATTGATGGCTTCCCTGGAAGACGAGTTATCAGACACACAGTCCACATTTAAACCATGCTTGGAGGAGAAATTCTGTTGGAAAAAGCCATGAGTGTTTATACAGGACTCTTATTTGACATGAAGGTACTGCCAATTCCCACCTCACCCCAAATGCTGTTAGAGGAGGCAACCACTTGAGCTGAAAATGCCTTGATTTCTCTTAGATTATCTGTAACGCTTGGGGGAACGGGGAGGGAGCTTGCAGTAGGTCACAGGGCAGGGCCATGTGAGAAAATTATGGTTCAAGACCTGCCAACTCCAGCATCTGTGCCGCAACTGCCACAAAATTCGCCCCAGAAAGCAGCTGCTGCTTTCTGCCGAGCAGCAGTGTGCTGAGACCAATTCATGTGTCCCGCGGAACACTGAAGTAGCCCGTTTTGGAACAAAAAGGGGAAACATCAGAAACCGAGCCATTAACTGTAGCGCAGTAATTATGGTCGAATGCAAATGGGAGGATGAGTGAAGGACACGGGAGTGCCTGGGAGTCGTAGTTGGTATGGAACCAGTGTGAGTTGCACAAGGAGCAGGTCACCTGGGCAGGGGCTCCAGAGGTCGGTTTTATTAATGGCAAAATGAGAGTGCCCTTAGAAGCAACTCCCCTTTTTAAAGGTTTGTGACACCTTCTGGGGAATTCAGTCACGCTGCAGAAGCAGGTAAAAATGGCTTTGAAAATAGCCAAAGGCAATAGTTGTGTGTATCTCAAAGTGCTTTCTGTGAAGGTTTATTAATCCTGTGAAGGATTTCTGCCCACAAGAAGTGAATTGTGTCTACCTTGGTGATTTTATTTCAACTGTAATCATAGTTACTCTAATTTCTGCTTCCTCAGTGAGCTGGACCTGTAGAGAAGGCAGCATTACTGCATGTCAGACATGGATATTGTCACTGCAGACACACTGTCTTGTACGTAAGCACCCATGACTCAAAAGCAGGAGGCAGATAGTCCCCGAACCTGGATCCCACTCCCTTTGGCTTAAGTTTAGGAAAGTCATTTCCTCTTTCTTGCTCATCAAACCAGCTGTGAAAAGGAAAAAAACCACCACGTCCCAGCTTAGGCATGCTATGCCCATTTGTGTTTTTAAAGTGCTGTGAAATAGGTTGTGAAATATTGTGAGGAAAGAGCCGTGGAGCTTGGGAAGAACGCAGAACACTCAATAGTAGTTGGGGGGGGGGAAACAGGGTCCGTGGCCACTGCTCAGGGATGCAGCAGAGCCCTGTAGGGCTGTACCAGGGAATGTGCTGGGTCTTAAGTGCACATAGCTGCTTCCAAAGTTGTAGAGCTGTTTACAGAGAGAAACAGCAGTGTCCTAAGCAATTTAGTATGGAGACCCCCACAATTTTTCAGAATGACTGGAATCTAAAACATGGAGCAAAACCACCGTCCAGAGTGGTCTGAGAAGCTGCTGAGTGATCTGTAGCTTATAATTTTTCTCCTGGTTCTCCTACTCCACGTGCAACAGACTCTCTGCTCCTTCCTCTTGAATAACCCTCTGATAGCAAACGGTTTTGTTATCCGTGAAAAAAGTTCTCTTTAATTGCTAGTCCACCCTCCTGTCTCTACAGCAGGGTCAGTAAGCCCAGCTCAGTGTCTGGGAGCTCTACCTCTAGAGTTATATTCTGGATTGTGTTTGGCCTCTGAGGTCCTTCGTCCTTTTCTGTCGATGCTTCTTGCGAAGGATTTTCACATCCAAGGGATAAGGATGAAGGCAGGTCATCCATCCCAAACACCCTTTCGTAGTTCTGAATGAGAAACTCCACAATCTGGGCTTGATACCCAGAGTCAACAAGGCATGACATTGAGACATCGCTCCCTGAGCCTGGCCGGATCAGAGTTGGCCCAAATACTATGCCCAGGTTGTTTGGGGACATCTTGTTCTCTTCGTATTTCTCTGCCACCCTGGGGAAGGGAAACAGGACTGTTAGGGGCTTCCCAGCTCTCAACCCGAATGCACTGAGTACACAGATGGAATGCACCAAAACCCCCGTTTCCTAGTAGAGAGTGAAACCCCATCTTTTACGGGGAGCAGAGCTCTGGTCTGTGCAGGGAAACTCCGGAAAAAAATCTCAGAAGTTGCCTGGATCTGTCTGGATGGTGCAGCCCTGATGAGAGTGGCTGTTTCTTGTGACCTGCGTTCAGAGCTGGGTGAAAGGGGCTTGATTCATCTTATTCCTTGACCTCTTGCTCTGCACTTTAACTATGAAGCATTACCAGTGAGGACCTTCTGGTCCTTCTCGGTCATTAAGACCGTCCCCTAATTGCTGCGAGATGGTCCTTTCCATGAATTAATTTTTTTACCCTCCTCACGACTGCCTGCTCAGCTCTAGATGAGCCCTCTCCCAGGTCAAGGAAGCCCAGACGCTTTTCTCATACCCATGTGGTGCTGAGCTAGCCGCTCCTCTGGCAGCGAGGTCTCAACAGGGATCTCCTGTGGTCGGACCTGACACTAACCAGCATGACAACCAGCACGCTCCTCACCTGTACAAGTGTGCGATAAGGTGCCGCAGAGTGTTGTAGTTGCTTCCAGGCAATTTGCTCAGCAAGTCCTTCATGCTCTGGATGGGATCGGAAGGGAAGCCTGCACAGTCCAACTTTTCCTCCCCAGGTTTTTGGAAATCTTTGGCAAGGGCAATGAGATCGTTATAGAGCTGGGACAGCAGCACCGGTGCCGAAAGCTGCAGCAAAAGAGGGGAGGAAAACAGCATGTTACTTCATCCTGTTGGTCTGGCACCGAGGAATGCGGTCGGCTGAGATCTGCCCTCCCGGTGGAGATTTGGTACCCACTTCCTTCAGGAAATGCTTCAGGACCCCAGTGATGTCGTGGGGGGAGTGCTCGGAGAGCTCCACCAGGCTCCGTCCGTTCTCGAATGCCTGGCACAGCTTTTCCACCCGGGCTTTGGAACCACTTATCCGATAGATCCCCTGCATGGTTAAGAGGGGGAGAGGTCAGGAGTTTTGGATGCAGAGCAGAGAAGACTGAAGCAAGAATAACTGACTACTCACCTGCACCCCGAGGGCACGAGCTTCAATTTCAGAGGTGCATTTCACCACTATGAAGGGAACTTCTTCTGGGAAATCTCGAGGAACCTGCGTGAAGTCAATGCCAAAAAGAGGTACTCGGTTGGGCAACTTCTTGTGGCCGCAGGTGATGAGCAGATTCTCGAGACACTTCTTGTGGCAGGCCAGGCAGCACTGAAATGGCAGAACCGCCCCGAGTTACGGTCTGGTTGTGGTCCAGCACTGCAGCAGTGGCTGAACTTGGAGGACTTCTCCTGTTCCCTCAACCACCAAAGTCCCACCAACCCCAAGAGGGTTGTTTCAGGCAAGTGGCAGCTGGTGGCTTAATCAAGGACAGAAAAACATGCCTTGTGTAACGCGGAGGAAGAAAAAGCACAGAACTTTGCAGAGGGGGCCCCTTATTCCTTGCAGACCTTCAGCGAGACGATGGTCGCCCCAGTCTCCCATGCAAGGCATCTGTAATGCCATCTTCTAGCCCTCACCTCCTCGCACTCGAAGCCGCTGACCATAAAGGTGTCGCATTCCCTGCACTTGGATGGTCCCCGCAGTTTCCGGAGCCGGTGGGTCTGTGCTGCGCTGGAGAGGAGGATGTTCTTAAACTGCTGCTGGGATGTACCGTTTTCTGCGGAAACAGCATTAAAGCATGAAGAGGAACCGATACATAAGCACGGTTTCCACCTCGTGAGTCAAATGTGTGGCTCACCATTTTCAAAAGTTTGCAAGGAATCTCTCTCTTCAAAATCATCTGAGGAGGACATGGTGCCGGTGGATGGGGCTTTCAACAATTTCCTATTAGAGTTTCCTTGAGAAGAGAGAAAATAGAAACAGCTGTTCTCGTCCTCATGATGCGCAAAGTGGGTCAGTGTAGACTTTATTCCCACTTTAGGCTTTTGGGCAATATTAGGCAAGAATTTCTGTGGCTCTCACCTGGGCTAGAATTGGGAGAGTCCAGGGATCGGGATTCACAGCTCCCACCGAGGCTTTCTGTGTCACTGCAGAGGGATTTGTTTGCACCTGCGGGAGGTGGATACAGTGACAGACCATCCCGAGCGCTTTTGGGATACTTCAGCACGGGGTTGAAGTCCAAACCAAACTCCCAAGAAAATCCATAAATACTTGTCAATATTTTCTCCCAGTCTGACCAAAGCCTTAAGCACTGCCCTAAGAATTTGAGAACCTCTCCCACCTCATTGGCTACTAATGTAAATTAAACTACAGTGACTCGAGAGAAAATTGGGTCGTCTTTATTAAATTCAACCTACTCTGTTCACCGTTTGTGGAGAACTGCTTTCTGGATGTATCTTCTGGAGTGCTCGCATCCTTTGCTGCGGAAGAGGGTCCGGTGTAATGCAATGCCATCTTCTTTTTGCTGCTGGGAGGGGACCTGAGGAGGGGTTGCAAACAATTTTCCAGCAGTGAAGAATAACGGACAATATTGCATCACAGAGGTGCCTTACGGGTGCCTGAGACAAAGCATCTTGTTTCAGGCAGCTTACAGGTGTGAAATGAGTTTTCAAGGAGACTATAATAAACACTTGCACAAAACTAGGAAAACAAAACAAATTTGTTCAATATCATTTCACCTTTTCTATCCGCAGGCAAAATTTAGAAATCAAACAGCACCCACGTGAGAAAAGAGCGATCCAAATCTTTGGCAAATGATAGAAATAACTGAAGGGACGTGGTACAAAACTGCTGCCCTGCTCTTACTGGTGTTGGTCCTGTGCTCAGCAGAAGGAACCAAGCACATCTCTAGAGATCTGTTCTTCGTTAGCAGAGCTCCGCAGGGAGAAAAGATCCTAACATCTGAGGCTGTGGGCTTTTCTGTAATTAGCAATCACAATGCTGCAGCTTTGCTAATGACTTTATAAATGTGTTTTAAACATTTTTTTGTTCTGTGCACTATATATTTTTGACCTTTCAGCTAGGATATAAGTTTTCCACTTTTTTTTTTACCTCTGCCCTCCAGAAGCGAGTGGCTCGAATTCAAACACTTCCATATGAATGTCTTTCTTCTGCAGAGCCTGAATGAATTCCAGGTATTTCTCGCCTGCTTTGTATGGCTTGCAGACCTCGGACAGGTACTGGTATCCCACTGGAATCTGTTCTGACTGAGTCTGCCGCTGCTTGAACATCCTTAAAGTGACCTTATGGGGGAAAGAAAACAAAAAAAACCCATTGCTAGTCAAAGCCCAGGTGCTTTTTCCTCCCTTGGATCGTGCAGTCATTCAGCAGTCTTCAGTTTTTTGTTACCCAAACTCAGTTACCTGCACTTCTGCTTATTGATAGTTCTACTTAACAGGTTGGATAAAAAATTTGTCACTGTTTCTTGTTCTAGGATTTTTTCCCCCTAGACTTCTTCTATGATATCTGTGTCCTCAAAGCAGTAGTAGTTGAAAATGTGATTATATATCTGAGATTTTTTTTGGTAGCAGGTTGGTAGCAAAGCAATGTCCAGAGCACTCCCCTAATTTCAACTGCTTGAGAATGGTCAGTTATAGGGTGGTTCAACAGTGAAATGGTGAAGAGCCTAGAGGTCTTAGCCCTGAAACGAGGATTAGAGGAGAAATTATAAGACTACACATACCCACGTCAGCACCTCATCCCCTTGGTAAATGAGCTTCCGAATATGGGAGACAATCCGTGCTCGTACTTTCTCCAGTTCTTGTCGTCGAAAGTTGGCATCGCTGATGCACATCTTGTACAAAGCTTCTGTTTCCTGAACCTGTGCGCGATCAGAAATGGAGCAAAGGAGGAGAAAGTCACCAGGATGGGTGGGAAGATGCCGTAACGCGGCGCCTGGGGTGGCTGGGAATACCAGCAGCCTGAGCTGAAGTCATCACCTTGGCTTGTGCCTCCTCGCAAGAACGACGTCGCTTCTCCAGCTGCTTGTTGGTGCTGCCAGGGTTGGTGATGGCCGTGCTCTGGTATTCGTCCTCCGCCTTGGCACTCAAGTGCTTTGCTTTCTCCAGCTCCTCGCAGCGCTGAATGTATTGAAGGCGGGACTTGCGCAGGGAGGACAAGGATTCATTCTCGAATAGGAAAAGGAACAGGTTTAGGAAGCCCAGCGAGGCAGTGGGAGGAACAAGTCACAGCAGTACTCTGCTTATAAGGAAAGCGCCTGTCTCTTGGTTCAAATGGCTATTATTGTTCAAATGGCTATTATTGTTACAATGGACATCAGTACGCTCCCTCCCTCCCTCTCCTCCCAGAGTTCAGGGGCTCCAAGGGAGCCCCTGGGTTTCCTCTACAGCTGAATGAGACCCGGCTGTCCTGGATCATGTCCTGCAAGGTGCCCAGGAGCATCTTCCTCCCCAGCAGGAAACCCTGGAGAAAAGTGCTGATGGTGAAGTGCTAGCAGCGTGGGTGCAGCTGGGTTTTGGCAGGGGGGTCGCAGGCACAGAGCCTGCCTTTGCAGGGGATCCCTCTCTGCTGAAGACAGCCTTGTGCCAGCGTGTGCAAACCCAAACTGCGTCCTCACTCTGCTAGCCTCTGCGGTGGGCAGGAGGTGATGGGATCTAGCAGGTAGCACAGGCAGTATGCCGCTAGCACTCACCCCTTGTACTCTTTAAAAAGGTACTTTTATTCAATAGCAGGATGCGTATTACTTTATTTAGTTACTGCTTGTTCATAAACATTTGTCTTCAGTGTTTTGAGCTGTGACTGCCATAAAGGTCAGGCCCATCTATCAGGCTCTTACCATTCTCTTTTGCTCCTTTGTCCACTGATCTTTGAATTCTTTCCTCCATTTCTCAATTTCATTCTTCTTGGCTGATAGAGGCTGCAGAGGAATAATAGTTAGGATGGCGACAGTTCCTCATGAGGCAGGAAAAAGTATCTGACAGATGGGGGCAGGACATTAGAAAGCAAGCCTTGCAAGATGCCTCTTTTTCCCTTAAAATTGGTGCGCATCTCCTTCCCTCAGACCAGGATAAATCACTTCTGTTAGGTCTCTGTGATGGTCCTGTCTAATCGTTCAGCAAAGTTGGCTAGCCCACGCAGAAATGCAGTACCTGGTAGAATTCCTTCTGCTGGAGCAATCCTGCAGTCTCACTAGCTGAATTTCCAACCTTTATGTCATGTTCCAGCACCATTGCATAGAGTGCCCGAAGAGGCATGTTGTGCTGCAGAAACCAAAAAAGCAAATATAAAATGATGGATAATCACTGCAGCTTTCCTAAATTTAAGAGCTTTTGGTAACTATGACCAAGATCTATTACAGAAAAGCGAGAATGTCTACACTGGTTAAATGATGGGGAGGGTATTTCAGACAACACAGCGGGATGCTGGAAACAGAAGAGCTTTTATGCTGGGCAGTATTGTTCTGACTCCTTGCCAGTTCATCCTTCTATCTAATTTTCCAAACAGTCACTCTGTGTTACAAGCCCATAGAAGAAAAAAGGAACTGTTCCAATACTGAGAGTGTTAGGAAGGTTTTTGGAGGCGTATTTGCTTAAGCCGGACTCTACAAGCAGTTCATGTGTGCAGGCAGCCTCACGTTTGCTCCTCCTCCGAAGGCAGGAGCAGTGAAGCAGGAACATCGCAAGGACCATTACCTGTTGGAAGATGGCATTTCGTCCCGATTCTGCTATCTTCACCATCCCTTTGGCAAACTCTGTCTCTGTAAAAGGGCAGAGTGGATTAGACACCAGATTCACGGTCGCAGAGGTGGGTTTGTCAAAGCCAGAGGTCATTCCAGTCAATTAGGATCATTCAGGGAAGAAGAAATTCTGACTCCATGTCTTTATCTTCAGGCAAAAGCAGTTAAAGGGGTTGGTGGTTGTCCAGTTTCTCACTGGTATGCTTTTGCTTACAACTGTGTGTTCTTGGCTATGATTTAAAAAAAAAAAGCTATAGAAAAGCATACGGACGCCCAGCTGATTCTGTGCACAGACTCACCGTAGCTCAGACGTTTTTCAATCCAGCTGAGAAGCTCTTTGACGTATTTACACCACATTTTGGCATATTCGAGGGCTGCGTCGATGCCACCTTCACATTTTATCAGCATTTCGTCTGCCTCCTGAACTGCAACAGAATAAATCCAGGTTCAGAACGGCTCTGGCTGATGGGCAGGGGCTCCCCCAGGAGTGGCAAAATTGGAGTCTCAAGAGTTGGTGCTGCGAAATACTCGGATAACAGCCATAAAAAAAGGTCTTTCACTGAACAATGTCATTATGGTCTACTTCACGGTCACCCCATGCAGTCCTGCCCGTGGAACCACACAAGTTCCAGGTAATTTAGACACGTATATTCCTCTGCCCTCCACCTTTAATTAAATATTTTTATTTAATTTGTTTTGAAATCCGAAAGCGAAGGACCTAATGGGTTACTGGGGAGTTGCAGGAAGGATTCTTGTTCCTTGGTGGAACCTAATACAGATTCATCACATTGCAGTGAGCAAATCTAAACACATTTCAAGCTGAAATCTGTGAGAAAGCAACTTAGAAATTTTTTTTTTTGCTTCATAGGGACACTGTATATGAAGAAAAAACAATTTTATGTTGTATTTTATGATGCCAGTGACAAGTATAGAGCTGCTGAGAACCCTCCCAAGTGGACAACAAAGTGCTTCAGAGTATCCCAAGTTTCACTGTGGGTAGATCCTTACAGTGCTTAAAACCGTCAGACCTTTGGGAATTGATGTCTCAGTATTTAGAAATCTAGACCTCGTGAGAAGCTCCTTAACGAGATGTTAATGGATGAACAGGGGAAGATCTATGTGCTGGAGGAAGCAGCGGGACTACTGAGCTCAAACAGGAATCCGCATCCTTGCTGGCTGTCAGCCCAAGCTCAGCCTGAGACTGATGCCAGCAGAGACACCGGCATAATTCATCCGTGTCGTTAGGAGGCTGCCAGGACCGTTGCCAGGTGATTGACTAAGTGTTCTCATGTCACCTCTTTGATTTTTAATTAGCAATGTTACCTGTTAGGTCTGCCTGCGCTTGCTTCTCTGAACTGGTTTTGCTCTTGCAGAAACTTTCACTCAGCTATGGGGGGGGAAAGAAAAAAAGAGGAAAACGGTGAAGGAAAATGAGTATTCAGAAATCTGGAGGATTTTTCAAAAAGGCCAGCTAGAGTGCTGCTTCTGCTTAGCTAAGCAACCCAGTGCAGTTAAAACAGTAGCCTGAGATTTGACGAGGGAAGGTAGCATGGTATAAAAGTCTACCACAAACAGAAACACGGAGGAAACGCATCACGAAGGCAGAGATTAAGGCTGGAAAAGGGCTGCAAGACTGAATACTGGCAGCTCTTATTTTACTATAAATCACAAGATATTTGATTTTTATTTTTAAGTTTAGCTCACGGGATAATATGATTACATAAGAACAGTCGCTGTCAGAGAAAAATTAAGTTCCTAGCCCCTTTGTTTATACAGAAAAGCATGAAATGAGGCTGATTATCCCCAAAAGTCCCATACTGCCCAAAGCAAGCAAAAACCACTAAGTTCTATTTTGAAGGACTTCTGTTTCTTAAGGCCAAAATTTTAGAGATTTTTGATGCATGACTTTCAAATGTATTTTGGGTTTGCTGTCTTGTTTGATCTTTTTCTTAGCATGCAGAACTTAAACCAGCAATTTGACATCTTGTTTTTCAGAAAAATATACATCCAAACAGTAAATACCTGAATGTTCCCACTAAATATTATCTGCTCTGTTACCACCTCCATCACTGTTATAACCAATGTTGTACAGTTCTTTTCTGTCTATTCAAGAAGGAGCTGTAACTATTTTTTTTTTTCAGTTGATCACTCAAAAAACAATTTTAATAACATAGAATTTAATAACATAGAATCATGCACTTTGGCAATGGACATCAATAATTTCTTTAATAAAATGGATCTCATTCTTTGCCTACCGGAACGACCTCTCTTTCTGTGGTCAGGTCTGTGTCGTCAGTGCTGTCAGCATCACCAATGAACATATCAACCGTCCTGTATAATGAAAAAAAAAAAAAAGGCAATTAAATAAACTGAGGTTGCAAAGACCCAGAAAACTAGTTCAGCCTCACTTCTCTACATACGCATTTCCAATTGAGATTTCTATGGCATCCAGGCTCCGGAATATCTCACTGTACCGCTTCCTGTTTTCAGGTGTCCTCTCTTGATTGTCCAGACCTGGAGTTGGAGAAGAAATCATTTCACTGAAGCGCCTGACCCAAAGCTCGCGGAGGTAGACAGGACGGTTTCTAGAGGTGCAGGGGAGCGTGACTGAGCCCTGCTGTCCTGCGCGGATTCACAGGGAAGTGACAAACTGCGATGGTCTGGCAAAGCACAGCAAGGTGAGGCCGAGGGTGAGATGGGATTCAAAAGAAAATGGATGATGGTAAATTCATCAAAAGAAAATTGGTAATGGTAAATTCATCAAGGTTCTTTGGGCAGAACCCCCAGAAAACGAGTCTGTGGGTGTCCAGGGGAGATATCTAAGCTGATTTTAGGGCTTGCAATCAGACCCAAGATCAGCTGTGAAAACCGCACGGAGGCCTTTATCGTAGCCACTCTGAGCTGAAGTCATGCCACTGTCCTTAGCTTGGTGCTGGCAGACCTGACGGATGCAGCGGCATGCCCTGCACCTTGACCAAACCCGCGCGCACGCTGCACAACGTGTGTCGGCAGAACCACGTGCATAGGAAGCAGCAGGCGTTCCTGCAGTCCGGTGGTGTGCGGGCTGGGCTGCGTTGCAGAAGTTGCCCGTTCCTTGCACATCACTTGTGTGTGTGTCGCAATGTTTTATGTGCAGGGACCATTTCTCAATATTATATGTGCTTATTTATGGTGATAATCTACGTTACAAAATCCTGCATCTCATTCAGTCCCCCAGCGGGTACGAATTATTGGGCATGCAAAATATAAAATAGGCTTGTCCCCGCTTGAGGGGCAATACGCTCCTGCCACGCATCCCTGTAAGGTCTGAACATATTCTGCCCGCAGTGGCACGTGTAGCAGGGTGGAGGGGAGCACATGCATTTTACATGGGGTGAGCGACGCTGTTAATCTCGCTTTCCACTCTGTCATGTGTTTGTCACTGAGGGCTGAAACTAAAATTGACTCAGGCTGAAAGTTGCTGCAAAAACAAAAAAAAAAAAAAAGGAATAAAGTTTTAAAATATTAAACTGGGCACAATTGGTAAAAACAAAAGAAAACTTCACTCTTCTTTGTCCTTTTGACATTCCAGGAAACAGGATGTGGTTGACCTAAATCTAGAGTTGCTTCACTGATAGTTGAGTTTTTGACAGTGAGCAGCAAGTACTTGCAAATGTCGCTCAAATGATGCTTGGTAGAAAAGTCAGTTTGTGTCTCATTTAGTTGTAGCTACTCCTGGGCCTTGTCTTAGTCCTGAAAAATCCAGGTTTTCAAAATCGAGGTTTTCAAGTCAGGTTTTGATTAGGAGCTGGCCCGCCGTTAAGCGAGGTGGCAGGCTATGTGAACAGCATCGCATCGTTGCTGACCCCAGACCTGCAGAGCCACGTTGCCTCTGGGAGAGGCCGATGACTCCGGAAAACTCCCAGCGCACAGGGGGAAGACCCGGCTACTGGGCACCTGCTGGAGGAGCAGTATGATCCCGATCATCTTCCACCCTTCCAGTCAAAATGGTGCAGAACAGCACAAGACTGGCGTCTCTATACTGGTAAAAAGGAAGACTGTGAGCATGTACATATGCATACGTATCTTTTTTTACTCTATGAAGACATCAGACAACGCAAAGAAAGGATTTGCAGAGAGAACATACAATTAAAAGAAAGACAGGGAAGTATTAGGGATTTTCTTCCACAAAGCTCCTCGTTTGGTGTCAAACGAGAGCGCTCTCTGACAATTGTATAGTTACAGTGTCCAAGTTGTGAACATCAACCTATCATCAGCTTAAAAATAGAAATTACTGTGAAGAAGGCCTGGGTGGGACACCAAAGCCACACTGCCACTCGCAATCAGCGCTGAGCAGCATGGGCCAGATGCTGCGTTCTCTTCTGCATCAAGAAATGAGCTGGGAACGCTCCTAGCTTACTTGCCTTTGCTGAGCAAATAATTAAGAGTTATGCTGGCCTTGTTCTTTAAAAGTTTTCTGAACGTTTTACTCCGAAGTGGAATGAGACACTGAAAACGTGTGGAGACACACTTGGTTTTTTACCATAAACCACTGAGGTCTGAAGGAACTGCAAGGAATCGCTCAGAATGGCCTGCCACGCCTGGGGGACCTGGGGAAGGGATTTAAAAGCACCAACGATGCTAAGAGAGAACTGCAAACTGTACCCAGCCCCTGTCCTGCTTAATCATGATAAATCAACAGGCAGTTTACCAAACGTCTCATTCTGGTTATTCTGCAAGAGACACAAATTGTTCACAATCCAAGACGTAACAAATCCAAGGCATGCTAATTTAATTTGAATCCTAACTACTCTTGTTACTTTGAGCAGACGGACATCTTTAATTTCTCTTGTTTACCACTCGCAGAGGATTGTATAACAGGAAGAAGTGACTCAACTTGAGCAGCGCTGGTGATGGGCAAAATGAAACATTCTGCTTTTGAAAGCCGCTATTGTGAAGTGCCGTAAGATAAGCAAGAACCTCGGGTTCTCACAGGTCTTTTGCTTCATCTCAGTAAGATAATATTATATGTAATACTAGAAAAGCAGGAAGGTGGAAAAATTGAACATAAAAAGTTCCCCTAGCCTTTGCTGCAGCTGACATTGTTAGCTGCATTCTCACAAGTTTAAACATGTGCTTCCCCATACGCAGCCCCTTTGTCATTCAGGAGCAGCACCAATTTGTCCCATCTATTTGAAATCTTTCGAATGGCTTTTTGGCGTGTGCAGGTCTGGGCCAAACGATTCACGTGCCTCATACATATCTCATCAAGGAAATGAATTGCCTCGAATGTATTGCTCTTCATCGTCACAGCTGACCTCAGCCAGCCATCTGTTGGACACCTTCAAGATGTCCCTTCCTGATGAACCGTGCACTCCTGATTGCCCACTTGCTAAATACATAAACATCTGTATACGTTTTCCTGTACTGAAAGGAAAATGGAACCCTTGTGCCTGGCAGGCTTGCAGGGGCTCCCATAAATATCCATAATTCATCTTTCTAATCCTGATGAAAGCCCTTTGCCTTGTCCAGTGAGGATTAGGTAGCAGAGCATCTGCTGCAGTGCTGGGATGTGGGACCCCAGGCCTGGAAGAGACGCTGGCTCAGTCCTTTGTCCATTCACTACGACTCTGCAGCCTTATTTACAAATGGACGCTTCAATTTAAAACCAGTTGTCTTACTGGACACCCCAATGACAACTGGAAGGCTGATCTAGAAACTAACTCTTCTGGAGATTAAAAACCATGTTTCTTGAGGGACAGGGTATCCTTATTCTTCTTATCCTAGCCAATTCCAGCAGAAACCTCTTTCAGCATTGGCACTAGACCTTCATCCTGAAGGAAAGCATCTCTGCATGGCTAATGCTCGCCAGCTGTCGTGCGAAGTTCTGCCCCATCCTTGGATGGACAAGACTGTTCTCATCTGCATCGTCTACCTTCTGTCTTTTGCCGTCGTTACGGGGAGAGCAAGCTCCCACAGTGGGGGGTGTGCAGAGCGTTGAGGATATTTTTAGCAGGAGAAGCTCTTGTTCTGCCGATCAGCAGAAGCATCACTTCCCTTTCAGCCGCCGTTACCGTGAAATGAGGTAAATGTCTAAAACCCTAATTCAGCGTGCCACCGTTGCCTCGGTATTACAAGCCTGTTCCTGGTAGCACCTTCCTCTTCTCTGTGCTCAGTCTTGCACTTTGCAACACAACATCTGAATTTTTCCACCGGGGCAAATCTCCCGTTTCTGCATAAAAGGACTCATGCTTCTTAGCAGCATCTGTGTAAAATCCCCTGCTTGCTAAGCCACAACGGTTCAAATCAAATTAGGCCAAATAAGTCTGAAAACTCTCAAATTGTCATCTGCCACTCCTGTGTGAAATCTTCCCTCTTTAACCAAAATATCCCTCAGTGAGACTACGGTTATGGCTAGCAGCGAAGGACGCTGCTCCGGCTGCCTAGATCAGCATCTCTGTCTATCTGAGGAATAAGAGTTTTGGAACAAAATAATAAATAATCCAAGTTCCTTGGTAACAGTTTTGCAAAACCAAGACCACTTCCCATCTGTCACTCTGATTTCTCATCATCTTTTCCTATTTCAGTGGAACAAAGGCCCTGGCAAAAACTGAATTTACAAATCGGCTAATTTTTGAGGAGGTTGGAACCTCTATCAAACAGTGCGATCACCCACAACTGGCAGGAAATACTAGCAAGGTCAGACGTCTTAAATAGCAGTATGTATTAATGAGGGGATTAATGAAACATGTCAGGCATGGGGAAAGGAGAATTTCCACTTAATACATCAATTCATTGAAAAAGGTGGTGTGCACGCTGCAAATGTTCCTCAGATGTCTGGCAGCAGAAACTGAGTGCTGGTGCATTAGTTTGCAAAAGAAAAATAAGGTGGTTGCCAGCTTTAGAGGAAAATATTAGTAAAACAGTCTTGTCTTGATAGATGGCAGCCCCCTGCAGTACTTAAAAAGCAAGGTTTATTAAGCAATTAAGTAAGAAAAGTACAACTACGTTAAATTTCTGGCTGCTTGTTTCTTCAATATTAAGAATAAGGAAATGTTAGTGATGGTAAGAAGAATTTAGCCTGGCAGTGAAGCACAGCAGATGCTTCCAGTACTGGAAAGCAGTAAAAGGACCTCCCAATTAGCAACAGAAGGCTGAATCTAGGACACTTACTGGCTAAAAATAAGACTGAACAAAATCATTTATGCCAGTCATTTTGGTTTTGCAAAAGAGCTGTCAAACCTCCTTAACAGATGAGATTTTGTTGATAAAAGGCACTCTGTGGATACGGCACACTTGGATTTCTCAAGGGCATTTGACTTTTACAGTCATGTCACATTCTGGGTGGCATTCTTGGTCGCGTATTAAAAACTGTTTCACTGACAAACCTAAAAATACATCTTGAATCAACATATGGGGTTGTTTCTAGAGGGAGCTCAGAAACAGATTCCTGCTTTTTTGGTGGGTTTATTAAATGATCAGACTTGTATCATCATCTCTCCTGGTAAAGTGCTTGATGAGACCAAGGTTGTAGGCCAAGAAGTAAGGCAGCTATTTATTACGGAGCCTTAAGTGGCCTCAGAAACAGTTATGCTTCCACTGTAGCATATAGCTGAACGTCCACAAATTAGGTGCAGATGTCATATTGCCAGGCTGGAAGTCTCTGCCCTGAAAAGCAGAGATGGGCACAATGGGTAGTTGCCTAACACGCAGTGCTGCGGAAAGAGGACCTCTGCAAGCTCTGGGTACGCACAAAAGGGGAACATCGAGCAGAAACAGGCTCTGCTTGTGCCTCCGCACGCAGTGCTTGATGATGAGCGCGTTAGATGTTAGTGTCTGTCAGTTCTGACAAGGGGTTGTGCAGACATTGCTGAAGACACAAAAGCGCTCTGTAGGGCAAGAGTGGGGAGAAAACTATTCTCACAGTTTCCAAACAAGCTCAGCTTATTCCGTTTATCAAAGACACTGAGACATCCTTTAACTCTCCTCATGTATGATCATGAGCTATAGAAATTCTGCTAATAGTTTTTCGATTTTCGTGACAAAGACATGACCGCTGCTGAAAGGCAAGCTGAAATAAAGAGTTTTCTAGCTACAAGGATAATGATGCATTTGAATGTGACAGCAGGGAAAGGACTAATGTTGCTTGCTGTGTTTCCTTGATTACAGAGACAGTGAAATTTTTTTTCACCTCTCTGAAGCGCCGGGGACTGGCCCCTGTTGAAGACGGGGCTCTGGCAGGAGGGATTTGTGCTCTCAGGTGGTACAGAGACCTCTTAGATGCTTGATCGGTAAGTGTTACTCCGATTCACACTGATTATGTTCATAATTAAGGTTGTCATCTTTGAGAACAAGGACTTACAGCAAATTTTTATCAGAGGGACTTGAGTTGGTGGTATGCAAGTACCAGCATTATGTACTTCCAATCTCTTAGGAGAAAATGCTGCACCTTTTGCCTCCTGAAAAAGGGGTTTGCACCCTTTCCTCTTACATAAATCAATGTCCGGTGCAAATGCATCAAATAATTTCATCTGTCAGAGAAAGACTTAGAGAACTGAACAGTTGGGGGGGATTTTCATGGAAACCCCAGTTAGAGGAACTTAGAGCTGTTTGCTAGCACCCATATTTCCTATGTGGCTCACAGGCTGATCTGCATCATATGTCACATCATGCCCCAAAAGCTTACATTACAAACAGTATAAAAGGTTGTTTCAAATGCTATCACATACCACTTGGTTCTGGGTCTCCCATGGCTGAATCTTCAGTGTTTTGGTCTGAAAGCAGCAGAATCCCAAATTACAGCTGAATTAAGTAAAACACAAATTCCTGGTCAGATCAGACGCGAAGAAATTATCCAGAGGCCCATGATAGCTGCATGTGAAGAAGACCTGCCTGAAATAACTGGCAGAAGTGCGGGTCGGTGAGTGTGGCTGCTGTAGCCAAATCTGCTTCCTGCAGACACGCTTCCGTGTAAGGAAACAGTGTGCAGCGTACATTTGTTTGATCATGCAATTTGCATAACTCAGATATGTCTTGGTAAATAGCAAAGAAGGGACCGTTTCTGAGTCCTCCTGGCTTCAGTGCTTGCAGCTATCGCAGCAGCCCCAGTTTTTCCACCTGGAGAGTTTTTTTTTTCCTAAGAAACACCCAAATACACTGAACAAACCACTGAGAAACTGCCAGCGGGGAGGGGAAAGGGCTGTCAGGTTAAAAGAGGGGACAGAAGAAAGGAAAGGATGAGCAGCTCGGGCAGGGATGGGCCAGCACTGGTCCTTGCCTGAGCCACCGTTCCTCTGCTCCCTTCGCCGGTGCGTAGGTGTAACGGAGCCTTCTCGGAGATCACAGCCCTTCTCGACTTTTGCTCAGCAAAACCGAAATCTAAACTTTTGAGGGTTTGTTTCTTAAATGAAAACAAGCACTGATTTTGTAAGTTTTTGATGAGCTAGGGAAAACGCTATCGCTTGCGTCAAGATGTTTTTCAGCCTGGGAGCATTCTCCAGATGGTGGGCTGGGGTGTCAGGCTTTAAATCCGACTACCCCTCGTGCTGTACAATACACTCCAAGCAATTGATTTACTGGCTGCAAGCATGTAGCTAGCGTTGCCGTCTTTAAAGTTGGTGAATTTTGCCTTCAGTTTAGGAATACTGGTGGTGATTTAATGATGAAATTGTGCTATGGGAAATAGAAAACATTTATTCAAAGATTATAGATCGAAGTGAGCAGAAACTGAAGTGAACTTTTTTCTTCTGCAAATATTAGAGAAACTGACAGCAAAGATGTGACAGTCAACAAACAAACTTGTGCTCAGCTGTGAAGCTATTGATTTTTCTTCACTGATTAATGAATAATTAAAAAAACTCCGCTTTCTTATGCAACCAAAAATACGCTTGTGGCCCTGGACTCCCAGAAAACACAGTTTCCCTTTCCTCGGCATTTGCTGGAGACTCAAGTAACGCCGCTAAATTTCTTCTGTGAAATTTCTCCCTGCGATTGCGCCACAGATTTCATGGCAGGCAAACCTACGGGCTCTTCTGTCCCACTAACTACAGCCAGACCCAAGTCAGAGTTTAGATTCAGCTGACCTTTCTATCATTACCACTTGCTTAATTAAAAAAAAATAATAACCCTAGAATCTCGGAGTTACAGCTTCAGTGTTGACTGTTTCAGGCTCAAGTGAATGTGGCGCGTGCGACGGTTTCTGCTCAGACTCTGGAGGTAACAGTTGACTTTTAGAAGAGCAGGAGACGTGGGATGCATCACCATGGCAAAGTGCTGCTGCAGGGGGTCAGCATGATGAGTTTCTCCTACCAAATCTTCCCTAACCTGTGTCTCGGTTTTGTATGTTCAATCGGTATAACTACAGGTACGTTTAGTGTAAGTGTAATTATCATATCCTGTGTGCAAAGTGCTTTATTTACAGGTAAGTGCTATAAAAAGTGTTTTTCTAGTGTAAAGGCATTTATAGCCAAAAGGATTGCAACATAGTACAGCAACACCCCTCCGATTAATTATATTTAAAAAAAAAAAGCTAATAAAAGCTAACACCAAGCAAGGGGTGTGGTTCCTTATTTACCAGAAACATAACTCAGGATCCCAATTCCCAGTCTCACCAGACTGTTTCCTAGACATTCTTGCTGAATGAGTATGTCCTTCTTCGGTTGGGGTTTTTTTGGGGGGTAAAAGTGGAGATGGCAAACCCCTAAACTTTCTTTTGCAGATCAGAGGCTCACAAAAGGGAAGTACAGGAATTCTTGAGAAGTGGCCCATCTTTCCACTTCCAAGGTAACACAGAGCCGTATACAGCGTAATAACGTGGTCCTCTAAGCAGAGGGAAGCTGTAGCAGCAGTCTCTCCCCTTGCCAGATCAGCACTGATCGTGGAGCAGAAAGCTGCTTCGGCTGCTCTCCTGGCACTGAGCTCCTCCAGCGCTGCCTGCAAACTCCTCCTGCGTTTCTAACAGGTGAACTTTTTTAATTACTGTTTTAGACCAAGCACAATGGCAAGTTACTGCAGACAATACACAGCAGCAGCCCCCTGTGAGGTCTCATTAAACTTCCTTTTACGTCACTACTGCTATTTTAAAAGGCAAATATATTTTCACGTCGGCGAGTCTTTTGAAGGCAGGGGAGGAAAGGAACCGGGAGTGAAAGCAGCGGTGTGGTTAATGCACTTTCCTTCCTTCCAGCTCCCCGTCAAGAGCCTCGTGCCAGTCCTGGCTCTGCTCTGGTGGGGACCATGCACAGAATATTGGGACGGGACATTCACTGCTTCCTCTTGAAGCTCATCTGACTCCCAAAACAAAGGCCAGGAACCACTGTGCCTTTCTTCTGAGGAGGCAGAGACTAGTTTTCAGGTGAGGATTTTCCACTAGATTTAAGTATATCTGAGCTCCCAAGACAATGTGCAAAACGGGGATAGAAAGAGCATTAAGGATTCATATTCAAACCATCAAACCAAGAAGGTCAGCGTGGCGTAGGACACTACCCTTACCTCCTAGAGGCTGTTAACAGTTTCTTAATTAGCGCGTAGCGCCTGCAGACCTCCAAGGGCTGTGTACATGAACTATCACAACCGTTCTGTGGGTCAGTCTAATTCCACCCCCGTGCCACGCCCTGACAAGCAAACACGTGAAAACGTTTTGTACCGGGTTATACAGGAATTCAGCCCTGAGAGAAGTCCTGATACACGCCTGCTCGCTCCAACAGACATAACCAAGCCAAGAACAGCTCCCCGGGGCCTCGCATTTCCGTTCTTTGGTTTCACCATCCGAACGCAATGTGTCTTTATTAGTGGAGAACAGACAGATAGGTGCGGTTTGCCAGCACAATTGCCAACCTAAACAGAAAGGCTCTCACATCTAAGCCTTTATCTTGCTTTCATGCATTTTAAAAGCACTGTCTTCCCTAACGATGGGATCTGGATACAAATAAGCCTTGCGATCACTGATTTCTGCTCAGCTTTGGTAGTGATGTGTGCTTTCCATGCACATGGACACCCGCGTGTGTCTGTGCTGAGCCCGATTGAAAGCTTTCCATCACCACTGAGCAGAGGGCAATAAGTACAGCACTCGTTAGGTTCTCTAAGGTTATGGATTTACCATTGATATTGGTGATAAGGGTGGCTACGGCAGGCTGGATGGCATCCCCGGTCAAAGCAGGATATGTGTTCAGGAAGGAGGAGATGGCTTGCAGTAAGTCTGCCAGTTTGGCTTCAACAGAAGCTGAAATAACTTCTCCTAAAATTAAGAAGGGGAAAAATTACAATTTTTTGGCATGCATAAACTCTCATCCTCACCTCTCCCAGGATTAGCACAATGGTACAGGTACCCGGCTGTTCCTAAATACTCAAGTTCTTCACGAAACAGCAAATAATAAACTCTGAAGACCGAAGCAAGCAAAGAAATGCACATGCAGCGATGGGATGGATGTGGAAGTTGCCCCGTCCTTAGTCACCAGGGCCAGGACCCTCGATGAGGCTCCACGCTGCCTTTTGTCTGGGTTTGACTCTCCGAGCCCAAGCGATGAACGTCCCCGCTTCCTGCTGCAGAAGTTTTGCGTATCTTCATGTCTTTACATCCAAAGGCCAACCTCTGAGACAAAAATGCAGTCCCAAGCTGGGCACTCAGAAGGACGCTCAGCGAAGGAGCCAGCCCAGGCAGGTTGAATTTCCATGTGCAGCCGGCATTGTTTGGGGGCTGTTAAAAGCAAACATCTTGCAATGCTAAGAGCACGACCGCAGTTAGGAATTCGCTCGAGAAGCGTGGCCAACCCAACTTGTTCGGCGTGCCTGGGGTAAGGCAGTCACCGTGACCTAGAGCTACAGCTTGCGGCTGTGGGTGGGGAGACCAAGATCACAGGGAACTCCGGATGCCTTGGTGGAGAGGGTGGCACTTCTCCAGGAGGTTTCTTGTTCCAGCAAGTAGTTGAAGGGATTTTGTTAACGCTGCCATGCTGTACAAGGTTTCTAGAGCAGCACCGAGCCTGTGATAACTGTTTTCTTAATTCTCAGTTTAGGTCTATTTACTTGGGCTCCAGCCTGGAGAGTGTCATGCAAGTACAGAGGCTATCCTGGGAAAAAGGAGGAGAGAGGGGGAAAGTGCCGGTGTGCCGGACAGGGAGGCATGGCACTTCTGCTGGAGCACGTTTCCAGGCTGCGACACACGCTTGGGCTCCCACCACCACCCAGCGCAGCACCAGCTTGAGCCTCTCTTCGACTCAAGACATTTGGACTCCTTCCCGGTGACGAATCCCGGTTCTCTCAACAGGGTCATCGCAGGCACCCTTTCTTCGAGCCAGTTTAACTCACTCGTGAGTAATTGCAGGTGCTTTCAATAGCACTTGAAGTGTTTTTGCATCGCTTTTGGAGGTAACCTGTGCACTTAGATGGTTAAGTGCTCTGAAATTTTATCTATTGATGCAATTCATTGTAGGAAAAGATGTTTACATAATTAAACATCTGTGCAGAGAGAAGCCACCCTAAATTGTCTGAGGACTGTCTAAATTCATTGTTTTAAATAAATAATGCAGCAAGAATGAGACAGGATCGCTTTTGCTGAACATAATCTGCTTGTTTTGTAAGCAAATAAATGGATTGAAAAAATATTTACCTTTTTGGAAGAGCTCACGGAAGTTCTGAAATTTCCCGTCGATGTTCCTCAGGTGTTTGGTGATGCGGAGCACCTCGCCGGCCGTGAGGTCCACGCGGCCGGCGTGATCGCCAGGGGCAGGGCTCTGGATCGAAGCCCAGGCAGCAGCCAGGCATCCGGCGTCGGGCTCGTGGCTGGGTGGAAGGCGTCTGCCTGGCGATCCGCCTGCGATCCGAGCACGACCGGCGCTGTCCTGGGCTCCCGGCCCGTTCATGGTGAGGTGGAGCACCCGCTGCAGAGCTTTCCCGAGTCCGGTGGGTGAGCCTTTTTCTCAGGCTATGTTTTTGGGTGCACACCTCCGAGGTCCCGCGGGCCGTGAGCACGGCTTCCCCTCATTGAAAGGAGGAGAAGCAGCATTCTGCAAAAGCAACTGGAGACACGAGACAAAACACTTGGAAAAAAATGGAAGGTATGGGATGAATTCTCATGCTCTCAGCATTTATTCATTTTCTAATTCAGTAGAGTTGCAACCAGTGTTTTCTGAGAAATGACTGAAGCAAGTTTTAATTATCAAGTTTCTTCGCACCCTTTCCAGCAAATGGAAACCCAAGTTTAGGAAACTTTGTCTTAGCAAGGCTTGGATACCAAAAACAAGCCCCAAAGATCCATATGCAATAGCGCTGCATTTCCGTATCGGTCTCTCTTATTTACCATAACATTATCTGCAAGTAAAAATGTTGGTTTAGGCAAGCTGTAGAGAATGTCTTCCATATTTCCTTGTCCTTCTTCAGCTAAACCATGGATGAGGAAAAAGCCATCACCTCTCGTGAGAAATCTCTCAGTTTATCCGAAGTACTGCGGCATCTTGGTATTTGCTGGTGAAACCAGAAAATCGAGCCGGTGCCGGTGCCCCGGTGCAGTTGGGCTCCCGAATCTCCGCTGGGCTGCCCTGTGCCTCTGCTGCGGGAAGCGACGCTACGTGCAGTCTGCGTGGGATGAGTCTGCAACCTCAGACAGGTGTCAGGCTGTGTGGATTTTCCACATTCCTCTTGGGAGTTGTGAAATTACTCACTTCCCAGGCTATCTACTGGATCAGACCCATCCTCCTACCTGGCTCTCATTAACTCTGTGCTGTCTGAAGCTTGTGAAGCATCTTCGTGATTCCACGTGCATCAGTATGGTTTATTTTTACAGAACAGCAAGGCTCTTTGTAAGGAGATTGTGTGACACAGGGAAAAGGTAAAGCAAGAATAACACAGACCGACTGTAAGGTAGCATGTTTGAAAAAGTAAATATATCAGAAATCGATTATTTGCACTAAAGGGTGCTTAGATACTGCCCTAGGCATTCAAATACCCTTTGTTCTATCGTCTACAAATATAAATAATAAGCCCCACACATGAAAGCAGAGCTAAATGTCTTAACAGCACCGTGCAATGCATCCATCGGGAGGATTTTCATCGCTGATGGAACTTGAGATGGAGAAATTATGTTTGTGGCAGTTTGTTCGTAGGATTTTTCTTCTCGCAGGCAGCACGAAGTGCAATACTGCGTTCACTCACTAGGTAGAGCTTCTGCCGGCGCTGCCTGCCCTTGTCCTCAGACCTGCAGCGTAGAGGTTGCCTTCTTGGCTTCCCACGTATTGCCGAGCTTTATTAGCTCTAAGAAAAGAGCGACTCCATCTCATGCTTTTGTCTAAAGCACACTCATAAGCATTATGGCTTCTTTTACTGGGGGGGGGGGAAATCCAGAAAATCGAGAAGAGGAACTAAAGCACTTGTTTCTCTTTATGGTGATGTTGACGTTAGCACAGCAGCACTGTCCTGTGCTGGCGGATTCACTTGTCGCTATTGCACAGCGTCCCTTCCTTGGCGACACAACAACCAAGAAAAGGGCAACTTTCAGTTTTGAACAGAGGAAAATATGATGGTTAAAAAAAAATGGGTAGGGCTGGTAAAAGTCCACATAGTCCAATATTATTGAACTTTACATAAATTTAGGTGAAGAGTGTCCTTTTATTGACATCAAAGTTCCATGGGATGAGAAGCACCACCCGACTCCCAGTTAATAACAGGTGAAAATGTTGCCCTTTGCCTCCCTCCCGTTGCAGGTTCCTAATTTGTGATTTATAACTTCTTTTCTAAATACAGGCGTACTGACTGCTGGACGCTGCCCGAGGTAAATGGAATATTGTTTCATTAGTGACTGTCAGCCAGCACAGCTTCACTCCTCCCGCAGGTATGTCACCTGAAAGCACTTTTGGGTCTTATTTGTGCCTTTTCACGTAGTGTCTGCACCACAAAGCATCCTGAAGGAAGTGCCCTTCTCGTTCTGCCTAACGCGGAGTCCCTCCCAACCATTTGTTTTATAGGACTTCTCCTCCTTCCCTCGTCTACCTGTCAAACTTGCTGGGTGACGAGAGGGAGGATTAAGTGAGAAGACAAGTCGAACAAGCCGGCCTTGCACGGCCTCTCTCTGTCTTTCACATGCGCTTTCCTTCCCAGATCCTTCATGGATCCGGCAAAGTTTTTGGAAATCCTCCACTCATCCCCTGGTGATACAGTGGAGAACAGGGGACCAGAAACGAGCAAATGAATGCTCCCTTTCCCCCTTCTCCTGCTTTTCAAACCCCTTGATTACGGAAAGCGGGGGATGCGTGCAGCAGGATTCCCTGCAGGCTCCGTAAACGAGATTTTTGGCTTC
Organism: Fulmarus glacialis; assembly: GCF_000690835.1. Classification (NCBI taxonomy): domain Eukaryota; kingdom Metazoa; phylum Chordata; class Aves; order Procellariiformes; family Procellariidae; genus Fulmarus; species Fulmarus glacialis. The sequence continues at coordinate 2,621 of NW_009233617.1, read as the reverse complement.
AGAGCGTGGTCCCTCTGAGCCGTTCAGAGAGTCGCCTTCGTACAAATCTGTTGAATTTGAAAGGACGAAGCAGAGTGATGTTTAATGAGGATGTGCGCTGCCCTGGCAGTTTACCCCTCCCCTGGACAGGCAGATCTTCCATCCGGGATGGGACTCGGCTTCCCGGCAGATTGCTGCCGTCTGCAGCGCTGGGTTCTCTGCAGCAGCAGATGGCAACCGCGATTAGCAGATAAAGAGAGGCAGGTCACCGGGGCAGCTGCTGCGTGTTGTAATTCCGGTCATGGAGCAACCTGCTCCTTGGCAGGATTTGTCCGAGACGTAAATTTTCAGCAGTGTAACGTGAGCAGCGATGGGAGATTTCTCAGGACTTGCTCACTTAGCGCGTGGGTGTCTGTCTCCTAAAAAAAAAAAAGCCCTGTATGGGCTTATCGTAGGGATACAGTTCCTGTTGTCGTTTGCCGCAGCTTCTCCGTACCTCCATCGCAGCGCTTGGGCATGCTGTGGGGTTTTTTTAATGCAATTCCTGTTTTTAAAACTGTTTAGTGAGTCATTCACTGAATTGCTGGTCTCTACCAGTTACTTTTCTTCTCACTTTTTTGGTAAATAAATGACAAAGACGTAACTGTGAGATTTTTACTACACCAGGTCCTAGGGTGATAAAAAGGAAATGTAATTCAGTCAGGGTCGAAATATCCTTGTTACGCTAACTAATTTTCCAGATATGAAAAGCTGTGCAGGGGAGTAGAGCACATTTGCCTTAAAAAAAAATTCACCTTTTGTAAACTAACGTGAATTTTAGTGAACTTCTACAATACAGGCAGGTGTTGCTGTTCTGGAGACGTCGGGTAGGGACAGCGACCTGAGGGACGTCCCCGGCCAAGTCAGCCCGCGCAGCCGCAACCTCTGAGCCCCTAAGAAGACTCTTCACCTTCCTCTCTCCTTTCCTTGTTCTTTGCCTCCGTCTTCTTGTCCAGCTTGTACTTGAGGCGGCGGATAGGGTCGGTGATGCTTCTCCTGGTCCAGTCATCAAAATCCTCTGCCAAGAGAAAATTTCGGTCTACCAGCTCGGCAGCCTCCTGCCAGTTTCGGAAGCAAGCGGGGCCCATGCGCCGGATCTCTTCCACGGCGTTTCCAACGATGACTTCCCCGTTCGGCTTCAGCACCACCACCGCGGGCACCTCGGACACGGCAAACCGCAGCTCCAGCTCCCTGCAAGGCAAAGGGGGAAGAAACCTCAAATCGGGAAGGGTGTAGCGGTCCTCGCCGCTCATCGTCCTCACCGCTCCTCATCCTCACCATCCGGTAGGATTCCCGCGGCTGTGCTGGTGCAGAGTTATGCAGAGCCTATTTGCTGAACATAACCCGCTCGTTTGTCCGTCGCTGGTAATTAGAGCCCGATGCGGATCTCTGGGGGGCTGGTAAAAGGGGAAGGCGATTTGGGCGTCAGCTCCCTGGGGTACGGGAGATGCGGGACACGAGCAGCGGTTAAAAAGCAGCAGGACGCTTGAAATTTTAATGTGTTCCCGTTTGCCTTCAAAAGCAGCTGGGAATAATTCTCGGTATTAATTGCAGCTCATTCTGTCGCTAATGAGGTTACAGTAAATACGTGAGTGCTTCCAATTCGCCTGGCTGCATCCATCTTTCACACTACGTGTTCTGCCTGGAGGGTCGGCTGACGTGTCTTGTAGAGTTATAAATAGTGCATTATAAAATCGGAATACAAATATATCAGCAAAAAGCAAGATGGAAGGAAGAGGAAGGATTTTTGCTTTATACATAGGAGCCAAACAGCTTTAACGTTTGTTCCATTAACACACCCCACCTCACCGCTGCAGTGGGGACTGGGAAAACACCTGGGAAAGACTCTAAGTATCTGGGAAAGACTCTAAACATCTGGAAAAGACTCTAAACATCTGGAAATACAGCCAGGGCCGGTCAGAGGGGCCGTTTGCAGCGCGCAGGGTCTGCCCCTCGCTACTTCACCCGGGCTGTACCTTTTGAAGGCGTCCCCGAAAGGTACGGCCAGCCAGCGTTTCGGCATGGTCCTCAGGAACGCACTCTGCTCCTCCTCCGTCTCGTCCCGGGACACGTACACCAGGACCAGCTGCGAAGCTCGTTCCACGTAAAACTCGTCGGTCAGCCGCAGGAAGAAATCCTTGA
>NW_009233617.1:0-347 GCF_000690835.1 Fulmarus glacialis | reverse complement strand
CGCATCCGCCTCGTCCCGGGCCACGTACACCAGGCCCAGCTGCGAAGCTCGTTCCACGTAAAACTCGTCGGTCAGCCGCAGGAAGAAATCCTTGAGGAGCGGGGAGAACTGCCGGCACCGCGGGCACTGCCCGGATCCGAAGTAGAGCAGCAGCACCTTGTTGTCCAGCGCCCGGCCCAGCTCCCGCTCCGTCTCCACCTCGTCCTGCTCCCGGTTGGCCATCAGGATCTTCCCGGTGAAGAGGGCGGCCATGGGCGGACGAGGCCGATCGATCCGGCGGGATGGGTCGACCCCGCGGCTCACGGTGAGCGCTCGGCGGTGGGAGGGGGTGCGGAGCCCCCCGCGTC
>NW_009233616.1:0-20530 GCF_000690835.1 Fulmarus glacialis | reverse complement strand
GCTCCCAGGCGCAGTCTGAGGTGTGAGCTCCCGTGCGGCCTCGAGCACCCCGCCTTAAAAGCGGGCTCTGTTTTTCCAACTGTGAAATGGAGACGCTCCATAAATTCTTCGGGAACATGTTAAAGGTCTGTAAGGGTAATTTGCAAGAGAGGGTACAGTTTCTAAACCCGATAGCTCTGTTTTCTCGTAGAGACTGGCAGGACTTAATATTTATGGTAAATTTATTGACACGAGTAATAAGTTGTGACTTTAATAGTACTTTCCATCAATCTCATCTGGTTTAGATAGGTCACACTGAGTCTTTTCGTACTTAAATGGAAATCTCAGCTGTAGGTGGGAGGAAAATGTTCTAATTATATCTCTTATACCCGGTAGTTAAAACTAGCCCAAAGTATTTCTCCGTGTTTGCCTCTGATAAGTTTTGCATGCTGCAGAGCTACCTGTGAGCTATGTGGATTTTGTTGTGCCTTAATGCCATTGACAGAATGATTAAGAAGGTATTGATTTGAAGCTTTCCGTGAGGGAGAGGTAGGAAAAGGAGCAGGGGGAGGCTAAGTTACTGGCTGCACTAACCACTGGTTTAACATCTCCAGTGCATTTTAACCTGTGTTCGCCAACTGTGTTAACACTTGCAAGCAAACTGCTTTGTCTTTCCATAGTATGAAAGGGCAATAAAACTAGTCCCACTAGCATCAGAAGGAAAAAAGATCACAGAAGTATGCTGATAAAAGCACTTGGATTATTTTCATGGCAGGTATCACTCTGGGCATAATTCTTCTGCACGTTCCACGTTACCTTCAGCTTTTCCCAGCAGCTAAAGATTTGTGGAGCTCAGTCGGGCTCCTCTGAATGAGGAGTCATCAAAACATAAATGGGTTTTTAAGTTCTGTAGTATCGCATCACTGCAATACTGCTTTCTATTTAAAAAATGTGCTGTTATATTTAAAAAGACAGCGCACACAATAGATGCTTATGCCGATAGAACTTCAGAATGAAAAAATGTCTGAGGTGAACATGCTTTTTCTTCGCTTGTTTAACTTTCCTGAGTTTAATATGTCAAGAAGAGTAACTTTTGTATCTCAGTAGCACAAATTAGCTAAAGAAATATAAAAAAGTTTTAGATCCAAACTGTGAAAACTGATGATAAAAGATACTGGGTATAAAGCATGTCAAAAAGAAAATAAAAGTAAATGTAAGGTAGAGTGAAGAGGAGAAATGTTTTAGTTGTTTCAGAATGAGTGGTTAATTCACCCTTTCATTTCCCAGGGTCTCAAATCATTTTACTAATGCCAGATACAAGCTTAATGCTTGTTGAGGTAGGTGGTAATTAAATCTAGCCTGGAGACTCTGCCTTGGAGAAATGGCATTTGTTCATACCCGTTCTACTCCCTGCCTCTTTTTGAAGTACTTTCTGTCCTGATATTTACTTTGTCCCCATTATGGCAGCATATTAAATTCTCTGCAGATCTACTGAGGGATATAGAAAGGCAGAGTGTGTATCTCGAAGTGTTCTCAGTGTGCAAAGGGAGAGCAGAGGCTAAAGAGAGCAGAGTCTCTGCCAAAGTAAAGAATTAAGTAGTATTGCTCTTCTCACTAACAGCACTTCCCTTGTATTTGTTAATCTGAACAATTCTCAGTGAAATGTCTCTAGAAGTTAATAAATTGAAGAAAGGTTTGGGGGATTTTGGTTTGGGTTGGCTTTTTGATTATGGAAAAACCCATGAAATATTTTGGTGTTAAGTACAGAGTAGTGCACTTGCACTGCTCACTAAAATTCAATTTGTTTTGACATACGTAAATAGGATAAAATATGAACATAACTGGGAATATACCACTATTAGTCTCCTCAGTAACACTTAAACATAAAAATGCATATGTGATTAGAGCCTGACAGCATTCTCTCGAAGCAAAGAGAAATCACCTGGACAGCTTCAGAAACCCCCAAATGCTGCTCTGCTCCAGCAACAGGAGCTCTTGATAGTGTCTAATGAGCTTTTAATATTGTTGCTCGATTGTATTTACCTCAAACAGAAATTCTTATTTTAAGTCTTTAGGTTCACATGTTAAAATGTAAGTATAGTGGTTATCCAAAAGACTTGGAAGTCTTAACAGTTACTGCTATTAGGAAAAAAAGTTGGTATCTCAACAAAATGTTTGCAACATGCTTGCAGGCTTTTACAAGAAACCAGAATTTGTTTTTTGCAGTTACAAGTTCTGCCTGAATCTCCTATTGCTTTGGTTCGTCTAGCCATTTGATAGCTTTGCAATGAAAGTGGTTTATAGGTATTAATTAAAAGGAACTTGCATCATTTTGTACGTTCTGCCTGGATGAGGCCACAGTGATGGTAATTACAAACCTCATAATGCAAACACAAATGCTTATCAGTTGTCAGTAGACCATAGATTAATATGCCTGGGAATAAGTGTTGCAAGTATTGCTTCATAAACAAATTATCCAAAGTCACTCCACTGGTCTGTCAGTCTCATGACCCAGAAATCTATACATACAGAACTGTTCTCAGTTTTTCTGTCCGTGCACCGTTGCAGGCGTTTCCCCCACTGGCTGTGTGCTGGCCAGGCTGCCGGCAGATTAATTATGTTTGTGAACTTCAAGTGAGAAAAGGGATTTGGAATAGTCGTCTGTATTGATTTCCATATTTATATGGCTACTCAGTGTGAATTTTCTAGGAAAGGGCATGTGCAAATTAATTCTATTCAATACTTACTGATTAATATTCAAAATTTTTTATTTTGTGGTAACTGATACACTCTCTGTACAGTGTTCCTTCAGCTTTGCCAAATGCACAAAGATATTGTTTCCTATTTCAGTGTAAGTAGGATATAATGCCTACTTTTATTTCCTCCTTATTACTCTAATTATAGTGTAATTTTCCAGAAGATATCTTCTGGTACCAGTAATACTTTTTGATTTAGAGAAGTTTCTGAATTAATCCTATGGACTCCCTATGGTCTTCACTATGTCTTTTCTGGGGTGTGAAGGTTTGATCCTTAGGGCATTCCAGATTTCTGCAGCACAAATAATGATCAAACAAATTCTGTCCCTTACCATTTGGCCTGGAAAGCACCTTCCTTTCTGTTGCCAAACAGTACAGCTGTTGCCTTGGAGAGAGAAAGCAACCTTTGCTGGCCCAAGGACTTTGGGTACCTCGTGTGTGCAAGCTAAAACGCATTACCTATCTACTCAGCAAGTCTGGTAGGACTTCCTAGCTCTAGAAAAGGATATTTCAGGTGCATTACCAAACATAGCTTTAAGGCTTTCTCTGCCTGAGAAACTTCACACTAGCAAAACCAGGAATTACCATGTAGTGATCCAGTTTAATTTCAGTTGTTTCTCAGTCTAAAGGCTGGATGTTGTCCAAACAAAAAAGGTCATAAGCAGGCTACCAAAGTGTTTAATGTATTAAACTACCAACGACAAAAAAAAAGGATAAATTCTAAAGGCTGTGGTGTGGAAAAGGTATTATAAATTAATATTTGTATATTGTTGTATTTGACTGAATTTTGTTCAGCACTGAGGAAGAGTAACAACTATTATCAATAGGAAGAAAAACTGATGTGGTTTTGGGGGCTGTCTGTTAGGTTTTACTTCACTGGTAATCTATTTAGTAATCAAAAAGAAAGGGTAGCAATTTGATGTGAATTTTGAGATATATACTGGTTTGGGCTTTAAAATCCATCCTCTTCTAGCCTGAAATTTTTTTAAGTTCCCCAGGGGAGGAACATGCAAAGCTGCAACAGCAGGCTCACAAATTGTCTGCTCCACATTCATCAGGGGAAAGACCTGTCACCAACATTCAAAGTATACTCTTGTCTAATTGGTTTTGCTATAGTACTGCTCTGTTCAAGAAGATTGAACCTATGTTCCTACTCTTGGAGGGTAAAATAAATGCCACAAGAAATGGAATTCCTACTACAGTAGTTACAACTTGTAGAGGAATTGTTTTAAACTATGGTGGATTAATCAGGCCTCCATTAATGGTCTGAGTAACAGCAGTGTGGATTTTGATTTGGAAACCTTGCCCCACACCTATAAATACGTGTGGAGGAGGGAGGATTTTCCTCACAGATAAGATGAAATGGATAAGAGTAGTAGGAGGAATCCTGTCTTGCATAAAACATGAACAAAATTAAAAATATGGCTCTTAATCACCTTGTTTAAGTTGCCTCTTTGTGTCTGAATTTCCCTATTTAAAAAGGGGAGCCAATGATACTTGCACTTCTTTTTTTATGAACCCCTTGGTCATATGCGGATAGAAAGCTCCATGTGGGAGTGGAGTATATCACTGAGTAAGGGGATTTTTGAGTGATACTGGGATGTTGACTGGTTGCAGTGACTCATTCATTAAAATGACTCTGCTGTAGGATTTTGGTGTCTGTAAACTGAACGTACATACCTGCTATGTCTATAGAAACAATCTGAGCAGGCAAAGAGAGCACCACTTGCACCGCACTTAAATCTACAGTGTTCAACTATCAAGATTGTACTGAGTCAGGTCCCGTTTTCTTCCTCATAAGAACAATATTTCAAATAGTATGTTTTTTCCCCAGGAACAGCCCAAGGGAAGAGTCGCGCGCTTCTTTGCAATTAACGTGACAGCTGAATTTGGGTAAAGCTGTTGTATTTTCCTCCTTGAGACTTCCTGAATTCCTTTGTGACATTGCTAAAGGGATGTATGTTCCTCTTCCCTTTCTTAGTCTCACTAAATATACCCTTATGGCTTAGAATAATGTGAGTTTTTCAGCCCTACGCTGGCCTGTGGATTCTGATACCCTGCAAACCGACGTTCCCACTCCATTGGCCCAACTTAGTTCCTGTGATTTTTCATGAAATACGGCCTGTGGACGAATCATCCTCTGCAGCGGCTGTTAAATAAAAGTTATGTTAGTTTAACAAGGGAAACAAGTTGGCTTTTTTCCTCCGGAGAAAAGAGACCTACAAATGGCAGTCTAAAAAATCTTTCTGTAACAGAGCATCTCTCTCAGCACTGATTCTTCTGCTTCCATTCTAAGTCACTGGGGGAGCCGCTCAGTTCCATGGGATTAAACTGATCGTTGTTGGACTGTGCCTGAAGCTGAGAATTTACTTGGTGTTTAGTTTGTATTGCTGTTGTGTTTAGGAGCCTTGATTATAAAGCTTGTTGTGGTAGATAATGTATAGGGATAATACATGGGGGCAGAGAACAGGAATAGAAGTAAACATCGCTCCCTGGATGCAGTTCCAGACAGCTCTGCTATAGAGTTATTTCTGCATAAGGTGAGCATTGCTGACCAGTTCAGCACAACGCTAAACTGACAAACTGTGCTTTGAGACTCTGTACCTTAACGGTATTTTGGAAATGTCAGGAACGCTACTCTTCAGATACTTCTCATACCTCTGCATACCTCAACAAAATGGAAAGTCACATATTTACACAACAGAGTAAAAGTTCTGCTTTGATTCTAACTGTAACGGACCTAAATATGGTAACTGCCTGTTTGGTTTTGTGGTAGATCGGCCTTTTTTTTTTTCTTCAGTCTGGATAACTGGAAAAAAAAATAGCTCATACACTGTTAGCATGGGCAGTATTGCTAATTGTTTATTATGGAGGTGGCCTAAAGCACATTTCTGTAACGTTGCATGTGTTCAAAATGTATTTCCAGTAAATGCTAGCTGAGGCTTTGTGTGATTAGTATTTCTGTTGATGTAATCTTCAGGCATCATATAATAAGTACCCAAATAAAACTACCTGTATGTCCTCCTCCTATCCATGAACATTTTGTTAAAAAGACTTGTCAAATTCTGATAAAGGCTGAAAAAACTGACAAAGTTCAGTTTTGTGAGCTTATGGTCAAGATAACCCTCTTCCTTCTGCATCCCTCGCTGCCCTCAGAGTCTGCAGTAGTGATGCAGATCAACAAGCCTTACAGTTCAGCTCTTGATTAATCCTTAGATTTCCTTCCATAAAATGCTTTAAATGGTGTAATGGTATTACAGTGAATGCAGTAGGTGAACATTGCAAGAGACCTTTGCCTATAGTGCTGTGCAAAAGAAGATCAAATCTGGGCTTAGTGGGCCAGTTTTGCATGCCTGGCTCTGTAACCCTCAGCCTACTCAGACTGCCTTGCACCTGGTGATAACCTCTGTGTTTCTAAGAAAAGTCATTTATAGAAAACTAACCACAGTAGGATTCTAAAAAAATGGTTGTAACCATTAAAAAATCAAGGGAGAGGAAAATTTCTTGGACTTTTAGAATTTATATTTGTTGTTCAGACATTTCTTTAAAGTTCCCTCATTCAATATAGAAACGTTGGCAATCTGGGGATAACCAGCATTTTTTTTATTTCATACCTATTTTTTTAGTTCAGCCTGCTTTGTGAGCAGTAATTTAAAAGCAGGCTTTACTATGCCATTCACTGCTCTTCAGGGAAATGTGACTTTTATCTTCTGTTCTTACAGTCATGATCCTTGTCCTCCCTGCCAGCTAGACAGGAGGAGAGAAAGGAGAGCAAGAATTCTGAGTACTGGTAGTTTGTAGATAGCTTTTGAGCTGTGGAAGTATTAGCCTTACCTCATGTGTAGCTTCTTACTCAATTTAAAGTCCTAGTGGCAGTTTTAAAATGTTATCAGCAGTGCTGTACATTTGAATTTCATTTGCAGCACAGCATCTGCTGGGTTTGGGTACTTGGACTTGCATTTTATTTGTGGACATGCACCTTAAACTGTTTTGAAACCTATACTGTGAATTGCTGTATACAGAAAATGTTAAATAGCATCTATTCACTGCAAGGAAAATACGGAATTGAGCTATTGTCATCCAATAAAACTTGGTTTTGTACAGCATTTTTCACGCAAATTATATTTGAATGCTTTAGAAGTAAATAATACCGAAGAGGTAAAGAGGCATTTTCAGTAAACGTAGCGAGGAGAAAGAGTATTCCTCTTTTTGCAGAAATTAGGTAGTCAGATGAAAGAGATTACAGAAAGGTATGTGTGTTTGTGTTTGAACTAGGCTGACAGGATGCAGTGCTCTTTCCTATATATCACAAGATAAGTAAAAAAGATCGATAACAGAAACTGGGACAAAACAAAACCAGTGATTTAGAGTAGAACCAAATCTGCACCACTGCTCCAGTGTTTCTGGTCAGAAATAAAATTTGTTCTTCACTGGAAAGGAAGGTCTTGGAATATTTTAAATTAACACATCTTTTTGTCATCTTGCAGAGCGTTTCTGCGTAGCACTCGATTAGCTACTATGAGCTTGCTATATAGTGATAACAGTTGTGGAGCCCGAGACGTGGAAAGTGGCTGCTGTGCAGCCATGGCCAGTGCCTGCAGCGTTGGAGCGAAAGAAGACAGCGTAAGCGTCAGCAGCGGGACTGGAAACCCTCCAAGTTCTTTCACAGAGGAAACACAAGGATATGATGTGGAGTTTGATCCGCCCTTGGAAAGTAAATATGAGTGTCCAATCTGTTTGATGGCTCTTCGGGAAGCAGTGCAGACACCATGTGGACACCGTTTCTGCAAAGGCTGCATTGTCAAATCAATAAGGTAAAGGAAAATTTATGGAAGTTGCTTTTACGAAGAAATTCACTTACCAGAGAAGAGCAGTTTAAGGGCAATGTAAACTGAATGGAACTGCTTAAGGTGCATAACCAGCGAGTGCTAGTAGAACTCTGGGAATTTATAATTCATTAAAGATGCTTTCTAATAAACACCATGTATGGGCAAAATGTCATGAGTTTGGAAGTTGTATGAGCTTTAGATATTTTGCCATTTATACAAATTTACCCAGGTTATGAATCTAAAAATTTGATTGAGTAAACATTAAATAATAATCAAAAAAAAAAGTAGCCAAATCCTCCAAATAAATCCCATTTTCAGCCCAGGATTATGAAACTTGTCTCTTCCCTATGATTGTTTCTCTTGATAACTACAGGCAGCTCCAGACAACATGGTTTCTTGGTGCAGATACGGCAATTCATGCTTTCAGTTCTTCACTTGAAATCAGCTGCTTCCTTGTCGAGCTGGAAGAGAGAATGTAATGAGAGAATAGTCTCGAACAAAGCGTTGAGAGAGGAAACTAGGGGGAGTGGGAATGAGGTACGAAGGCAAGAACAGGCTGGGCTCATAAAAATGAATGATTGAAAGAGCAAGGAAGGGCAGAAAGTACACTGATAGAGTGTACTTCCCTCAAACCTGGAATACAGTCATCAGTGTCCCACACGTGTCGGTGAGTATTGGAACACATTGATAGAAGGCTAGATATTATGCTGTAGGGTTTTTCCTTCTCAGCATAAGCCAAAGTTTTTCTTATCAAGTGCTCACTCAGCTCAAATGTCACAGTACTTTGGTAGGAATCTAAATATTTAATGACCCACATATAGAATTGGTTGATTTCCAACCTTCCAACCTTTGCACACCTTTGTGTAAAGATCATCAAACTGTCTTCAGTGTTACTGTACAACGTTGTTTTTCCCAGGCATTTATTTTTAGCATGCAAAACGGACAGTGCTTTCTTGATTGGTTTTCCATACCTTTTATCCATAGTTCTATACCATTTCTTTTTCTCCATGGTCCATCATTTGTAGCTCAATAGTATGCCAGCAGCAATGTTTTCTGAATACGTATTTTGTGGGTTTTGTGGGCTTCTCTGTAGCTTCTGCTGCTGTTGTATCTGATGCTACTGTATTTCTTTACGGCATCCCTTTTAGATCAAGGAGGGAAATGTTGGAGCTGAGTATGAGAAGACAAACTTAGTTTTGCATTCCCTAGTTACGATAGCAAAAGAGCAGGCTATTTTCCTTTCTAGCAAGCGCGGAAATTTTTTGTGTGTGTTTGCAGCACTGTTCTTGTTAACATTAGTTTCATCAATATTTCTGAGAAAAGGATGCAAATTCATTATCCAGAATATGCAGAATACCACCAGCGTTCACCCATGAGAAGTGACTCGCCTGTGGATTCTGCAGAGGAAGCTGAGAGATACTCAGTTCTCCACTAACCATAGCATAAGACAACCCTGCTCCCTTAGTCCCTTGCCTTTTTCACGATGTTCCTACTTCTGCAAGAAAAGTACGTCAGGCCTTACCCAGCTGCATCACTCAATGGTATTTGCGTCAGCCGGGTGCGTGGAAAAAGGCAAAAAACCCAATCCTGAACCTGTCGGCTTTGACTGTAATCCAGTTCCGTAGGCGCAAGCAGTTGGCTTCACTTTCTGGCCTTTGCTTTGCACATTCCAACCTAAATTCTTTCAAGAGGTTAATGTACATAATTTCATGCATACTTGTAAGCATTTAATTAGATGCTGATACTAATAAAGGCCATTAAATTTTGGAATTCCTTACTTGCGCTCTCTGAGCTTGCTCTATTTGTTAGCAGTAGCAGTTTTTATACTCTTCTCTAACTTGGGTATTTCTGGAAAAAAGAAAAGAAATCTTTAAACTTTCTCATGGGAATATGATGTCTATAAATCCTGAAGGTAAATTAGTCAGTACTTAAGTATACTGAGCTTAGCAATTTCTACTCACCAATCATTTCAAAGACAATGGAATTCCTAGGTTGAAAACTGAGAGGAAAATGACTAAACTTAAAATTACCAAAAGTGGGTGTCTCATTTCTAGTCTTTCAAATCCTTAACAGCTGAGATGATCTTGTTTTCTAATCCCTCTGCTTCTGCTGATGAGCTGCACAGTTAACGGTCATTGGTTAGAATTTACCACAGGACTGAGTGAGGAACTGCAGTGAACCCATGCGCAGAACACAACATCTCGTAGCAGGTAGAGAAACTTCCTTCTTAAACCCCAGGCATGGGAAATGGTTTCTCTTCCTTTTTCAATTAACAGAGCATTTGCTCTGCTCAGAGTTTTAGGTCTGCAAACAGTTTCAATGACCAGAAGCTTTTGCTTCTTTTACACCCTTTCCCTATTTTAATTCATTTCTATAGATAGTGTTGACTGTTTCAGTGACTGCTAAACACAGGTGGAAAGCATTTTTCATCTTGGAGACTATAGATCATTACTGTGATGTTTCAGATGTTTCATTGATAATAAATGTTTTCACTCATTCCCCACTGAAATCTGTCGTTAGAGTGCAGTTTAAGTGAATGCTTGTGAAAGCAGAGCAGACAAAGTGCCAGACCCCTCTGAATCCCTGAAGGGCTGAATTGCGTGCTTAATTGGGGTCCATGGATCAAGCTATTGATTTGGAGTACGTAGTGTCTACAATACAATATTGATTTGGAGTATGTAATGTCTCCAGTACCATATTGATTGATGTTATTGAGAAGCTTCTACTAACTAAAAATGAAAATGGAAGGTGATTTTTTACATTCTCTAAGTACTGTTTTTTTCATTAAGTGATTGTCACAGCCTTTATTTGATCAGGAAAAAATGGTTTCTGTTTATTCCTCATTTCCCCACTGTCTAGCTCAAGTGAACACAGAGATTAAGGATTTTAAATGATAAAGGATGGACAAGCAGTTTTGCTTCTTGTGACTTACACAAACAATTGTAATTGTCCACTGTTTTTTTCATTAAGTGGTTGTCACAGCCTGTATTTGATCAGGAAAAAATGGTTTCTGTTTACTCCTCATTTCCCCACTGTCTAGCTCAAGTGAACACAGAGATTAAGGATTTTAAATGATAAAGGATGGACAAGCAGTTTTTGAGTAATTGCTTCTTGTGACTTACACAAACAATTGCAATTGTCCATGTTGAAGAAGTTGTGGCTGCAACTAGAAAGATTTTTTAAAAAGCTTTTAAAGGCTGAAGTCTTAGATCTTATGTGAGGGACATGACTAGACCAGATGGATTTGATCACAGTAAATGTTTGTCTCGCAGAAAATCTTGGCATCTTAAATAAAGCTGTCTGAAGTGCTTGGAAGTGCTATGAGTCATGGTAGTGAAGAAGCTTATCTACCTAAGTAACTACAAATAATAGTTTACAAATGTTACTGTCTACAAAGTACTGGATGAGAAATTTTAGAAGAACCAAGTTCAGATGCAGTGGCTGATTAAATTTCACTCTAGTCTTTCTTCTCCTATATCTTAGGTCAAAGCTGACTTAGGGCTTGTAGTACCTTTGTCGGAAAAGCAGAATTATGAGCTGACAAGGGGCAGCAAAGAAAGCTTTGGGGGTTAGCGTTCATTAAACAGACGACATGGCTGCAGTTAAAGTGTATGCCAACTGTTTCAGCTTCTAGGCTAAACTGCTCAGTTGCTAAAATCACGGAGCAGGCTTTTTCTTCAAACAAAATTATTCTGGCTTTACTTCTCATACCTGTATTCTAATTTCAAGGGAAATTATAGGAATATTCATTGTACTTTGTAGCAGATTATTATTGTTTTACAAGTACTGTTGTGGGTGGCACAGCCCAATGTGATAAATAATTCCAGCATAGGAAAGCCTCCACTGTAATGTAAATTAGAACTGAGGTACGTAAACTTAATTCTGTGATAGGAAATGTATAGCAACATCTTTGCCTGTAGATGGATCTAAGCAGCCTTTTAAACGCAATCCCAATACTTGAAAATGGTGTTTGAAGTCTGTTTAATATACTACAATTAGTTATTGCTCTTTCCTTACTATAATAACTGGAAAATTGCCACTCATTCTTATTTTACCCTTTGTCTGCTAGTTATTTAAACTGGGGATCTGGTAATCATGATTTAAAATTAATCTGTTGTTGGCTGTTGTTATACATGATTAGCTTTTCTATGTAGAAATAAGACTGCAGTTTTATCAGCAGGCCTACTGAACTATCATTATACTTCACTAAACAGGGTATTTGTAACCGAGTTACACCTGTGAAAACTGATTTCCTGTAGGTTGCCTGCAAAGTGAGGGAACATTTCTGGGTTGTGACAAAGATCAGCACGCTGATGGTAGCTCAGGGAGCATGCTAGATATTTTCTTTTTTCCACTTGTTTAGGAGTATGACTATCAGACTTGCGGCAAGCTGGCTCTTGCAAGCAAAACCTAGGAAAGGAAGTTCATTGTCTCTTTCTGAAGTCTCAACTTTACCCCCGCTTCCTCTAGCAACGTTGCTGATGAAGGAGTTGCTGAGCAATTGTTTCCTTCTCCAACAAAGAACACAAATTCCCTCCTGGTCTCCACAGCCCACTAGGTTCTACTTCCCCTCATGCTTGCAAGCAGTGACAATGATCTGGCCTTTGATCTTTGCACCACAAGTGCGCTCTGACATTTTTCCACCCCATGTATTTTTCCATTTTATTGCTGTTTCCATTAGCGCTTCAGCTCAGAAGCTTTGATCCTTCATGCCTCTTTAACTGTATTACTTAATTGTGAATAGATAGGTTGACCTACTGCTTTCAGAAATGAACTGAAACTGGATTTTTTTTAAAGGAAAATTTGGTGGAGGTGATCCGTTTTTTACTCCATTTCTAATGATTTTTGTGTTTAAATGCAGGTAGACAGAACCTGACAAAGTGGAACAGGCTGTTCTCTTGTGCAAGTTGCATGCACCCGTGTTCCACCATCAGACTCCAAACTTTCTCCAGTTAGCACTGACTTACGGTTTTTTGCAGTTAAAATGGCTTCAGATACAACACCCAGTTCCAAATCCAGTGTAATTTTCATAGTTATTAGTAATTTTTGTGTCTGGAGTTTTTTCACCCTTTTTTGCTGTATAAATAAACAAATTGAAGGATGACCAACCGATCAAATGGGTTTACAACAAAAACAGCGAAATGGGCTATATGAAAAGTAATGCCAAATAGATGAAGAGAATCTGGAAAAAAAAAAAAGACGTTTTTGCTTTTTCTCTAAGCCATGATCACCTGGGCTGTTTATAAAGTGAGAAAGAAAGGAGAGAAGGTCCAAGAATCTCTAAAAGATTGTTTTGAAATAGTATGTGAAATGTTCTTTGATGTTTGAGCTATGTGAAGTACTTAAAGAAATGGGACCGTAAGTTCTTAGTTTCTTTACATCCTCCTCAAGTTTATTTCCAGAGTATCTATCATGGCATTTGTCCAAATAAAAACTACTGAATTAGAAAAATGCTGCGATCCCAGTCATGCCACCTCTAGTGAAACGTGCGTTTTGTCAATTCCTCTGATGTACGTTGCGTATTTTCTGGTAATTGCCACATAAATGCCATTGTTTTCAAAGACTTTCTTAATGTGTTATAATTTGGCCACTAATGTCTTGCTGGTGTAAAAATATTTTAAACGAAGGGCAAAGGAAACTTGGAATCTCTTTTTCCTTTCTTTTCTGCGTTGTAGAGATGCAGGTCACAAATGTCCAGTAGACAACGAAATTCTGCTCGAAAATCAACTTTTTCCTGACAACTTCGCTAAACGGGAAATCCTTTCATTAATGGTTAAGTGTCCCAACAAGGGCTGCAGTATGAAGATGGAGCTGAGGCATTTAGAGGTGAGAATTAGTTTTGAAAATATGGAACCTTGTTTTCATGGACAAGTAAAAATTCAAAATAACTTAACATAGATGGTCATACCTGATACCTGTTTATGCTGATTCAATGCGTTGTTCATTCAAGACTATAGCTACATGCATTTGGGTTTTGATGAGTCTTTAATTGTAGTTAGGTGATTCTCAAGTGAACATCATAGTGCATGAAAATTGTACTAATGCAGCTTTTCCTTTAGGATCACTCATGTTTGCGTTTTGATCCGCTGTATCTGTACTTCACACAAGTTCCCTAAAGTTAGTTTAATATTCCCTCAAAGCAGCTAGGTGTATTAGTTGAAATAATTGTTTTGGAAAATAATTTACAAAGTTAAAAGGATAAACATAAAGCTGAATTTTTACCTGAGAGCATTCTTAAAGCTCTGAGTACATGAAGTCCTGATCTTAGTAATGGGTCAATAACAGGCCGTTGGTGAAGTCAGCATAAGTGTCTAAGGATTTGCTTGTATGAAGGAAAGATTGCAATTTGTTCCTCTTGTACTGTGCTTTATCTTGAAAACAGATGAGACAATAGCAGCTGTTTGTAGTATCAAATCCCTCTTTTGTCCTTGTTCAGGACCACCAGTTGCAGTGTGATTTTTCCACTGTGGAATGCCCACAGTGCCAAGGAGCCTTCCAGAAGAACCATCTGAAAGAGCACATGACACAGGAGTGTCCGAGGCGTCAAGTCTGTTGTCCAAACTGTGCCACATGTATGGCCTATGAAGATAAAGAGGTACTTAGCAGGAGTCTCAGTTTTTCAACCTTCATTCACATGGGGTTTGCTTGTAAATGGAGCATCAGGTTAAAAAAAAAAAAGGTTTTGGTCTAGAAGAGCTCTTTGTGGTGCACAGGTGAGAAGCTACAAACTCAGGAGATTAGTCTAGAACAGGCAAAAGCTGGGGAGAGGATTGTGCTTAAATACAAACTTCTTGGGAAGCCTGTGGTGTGAAAAGACTTGTGTAAGAACCATTGATTTTTGGCCTTACCATCAGAGAGGCCGGTATCTACTGCCAAGGTAACACACAAAGCAATATTTACATTTTCAGTTTTTATGCCTGGCAGAAAGGATGCGTCAGGAGATGCATCTTTTGGGGATATCTGCTAACATACGAGACCAAGATCATTTCTGAATTCTTCTCCTGGTTCTGCATTTTTTACTTGGGTGATACTGAGGATAGTCCTTTCCTTTTTGAGCTTCCATTTCTTTATCTGTATATGGATGTGTTTTATCTCAAGGGCTATTAATTTTATGATATCATATTGTGAATTGTCAAACAAAAATACCTCATATAGTCCAACAATACAAAAAAAACTTTTATATAGTTCCACTACAATTGAACATGAATTTCAGAAAATTCTGCATGAATTCAGACTCCTTTGGAGCATAAGAGCTTTAGGAAATAAAATATCTGCAACTTTATGCATCTCTTGTATGAGTCCAGGAAAAATCAGTAATTTAATTATTCAGGGAAAGGGGATTCTTTGTTTCACAGTTGCATACAGCTAAATGTGAAATTTGAAATGTAAATAAAAATTTAACGTCTTATCAGAGGTAATTAGGACTCTCTTAATTTGTGTAACTTTATTGATTCTTTCTTTCCTCTCTTTTCCTCTGTTTGATAACTAAGCTTCATGACCAAACCTGCCCACTCGCCAATGTCTTCTGTGAATATTGCAACACAGTGCTCATCAGAGAGCAGGTAAGAGACTACCTTTCTCTGTGTTTAATCTGGGTCAGATGTTTTGTATTCACATTGCTTCTTTAATCTGAAATTAAACTTGAAGAAACAGCTTGTCTTCTAGCTAATAAATCTCTACCTGTCTCTCTCTGAAAATGTTGCATCCAGTGCAGGTTTACTACTCTTTTAAATGCTGCTCCGGCTTGAAATTGCAGTCTGGTAAACCTCTGTAGGATTTTTGGCTGCAAATCACGTTGTTTAGCTATACTGCTTCTTGACAGGGGCCATGCTGCCTGTTTTTGATCTTGAATGGAGATTAAAGAATACCAAGCAGCTGCCAGTGGTTATGGCTGACATTAGAAGACAAGGCTTTGATTTGGGCAGAGTCAGAGAGTATTTGTAACTGGAAAGCCACTCTTGGAAAGCAGCTATAAATAATTCACTACCAAACTGTAGATGCTGGCTGGAATTCTGCTTGTCCATTACTATTGTAATAGCCATTATTATTTCTTCTATTCAATAATAACTTACTTCATTGACAGGAAAATTATAAATGTTGTTTAATTTGCAGCCTATCCCTGTTTGAATGGGATGGCAACTATGTTAATGACCTGGGTTAAAATAATGATCTCGTCAAATTGGAGAAATACTCTGAAAAACAGGATTGAGTTCAGAAACGACAAAGGCAAAAATCTGTTGTTAGGTAGAATAATGAACTGCAAAAATAGGGAACAGAGAATACTAAACTAGGTAATGGTTTAGAATTAATGGCTGACCATTAATTATATTAAGCTTGTGTTCTACTTCATCGTGATATTTAAACAATAATATCTTATATAACCCAGGATATTTTGCCTGTGAAACCCAGAATTATCCTTTGCTCTGTTTAGGGCTCGTAAAGCCTCAGCTGAAGCTGTCCAGCTTTTGAGGTGGGGATGGATGGGGAGGATCCGGAGCAGTGAGATAATTGGGTCTGGAAAACATGGACCGTAAGAAAAATTGAAGTAACATGAGCTTTTTGAGGAAGAGGATAATGAAGAGAGACACGAGTATATGCAAGTAGTGCTTCAGAAGGGAAGGAAATGGACTGTGAATCTAGCTTTAGGATAGGCTAGAAACAAAAGGCATTTGTTTTAGAAAGAAAACTGAATGCTTTCTGATGCCTAATGTAAGAACAAAGGCAATGAACTGTTAAAGCACATACAAGGAGGATGTAGAATTTTTATCATCAGCTAACATTTCTGTTCAAAACTTCCGTATTTCTATGAGAAATGATATAGGTATAAACTGATCTGGCTTCCAGTACCTATTCAGAGTCCATCCAGCCGTATTCTTTTAGGATGTTATAAAAGAATACTCTTGATGGAAAAATTCATTTCAAATGTGATTTGTTTTAGATGCCTAACCATTATGACAACGATTGTCCTACTGCCCCAGTGCCATGTTTTTACAGTGCCTTTGGGTGTCCTGAAAAGGTAAGCCTTTTATCAGAATCATGACTTGCAGACCTTCTGCATGTTTTTGTTGTTTTTTTTTTTTAATGTGTTTTCCTATGAATGCGACTATTCACCAGCCCAAATCCTCAGTGATTTGTGGGTTTTTTTGTTTTGAGGTATCTTAATTCTAAAACACTACACGTTGATATATTGCCTTTCAAAAGTCCTTTTCAAATCTAAAAACTCTGTGAACGATTTGCTTCATGAACTTGCTTTTATTAATCCATGAGTGTTTTCTCAGCTTTCATGTCAATAAAATAGCTTCTAACATTTCTTCCAAAGTTGTGACAAAATACAGTTGTGGCTCTTTGAGTTCAGTGAAGAAAACCTGACAGTGCTTTAAATTTGATTAAATTCTAAAATTATTTAATCTGGATACTCTTATATCTAGTGGTTTAATACCTCTTTGTAAAAATGGATCTTTTCCCTTCATCATTTCCCCCCCAGTTTTCGTACACCTTTGTATTTGGTACTGTGGAGCATTTTAGCAAATCCATGAAGGGAATACAATGCTGATTTAGAACACAGATACTAAATGTATGTTTATCACTAGCACTTTTTCACCATGTCACTATTTTGAGTTGAACAATATTTGCCTACTGGCATTTGAACTTCTTTTTTCATTTGTCATAACAGTGATCTTAAATTTGGAGCCCTCCATTGGTAAAGTGCTACTTTGTCACATCACCTGTCCTTGATTCACATTCCAGTTTTTATCACATAAAGAGAAGCAACTAGTAGTTTGATTTTCTTCAGAGCTACATTTAAGATGTGATTGCAAATAATGTTTGATATGTTCCTAATGCCACATCTCTCAAATTCTAGATGCAAAGGAACGAACTGGCGCGACATATGCAGGAGTTCACTCAGGTTCACATGAGAATGATGGCTCAGAGTTTTCAAAATACCAGTGTTACTGCTACAAATCCCGTACCCTTCATCAATGGCCTACCCTTTGAGCCTGCCCTCTTCTCGCACGTGTCACATGCCGCATATGAGTGTAATCCAGAAGTTGAAAACTTTAAAGAAACCATTCAGCAGTTGGAAGGTCGTCTGGTAAGGCAGGATCACCAAATCAGAGAACTCATTGCTAAAATGGAGACTCAGAACACTCACATGGCAGAACTTAAACGTACTATCCGAAATTTGGAGGGAAAGATTACTGAAATGGAGGCACAGCAATGTAATGGCATTTATATCTGGAAGATTGAGAACTTCAGTGGACTTCAGAAAGCCCAGGAAGAAGAGAGACCTGTTGTGATGCACAGTCCTGGCTTCTATACTGGAAAGCCTGGCTACAAGCTGTGTTTGCGCCTGCATATCCAATTACCAAATGCTCAGCGTTGTGCTAATTTTATATCTCTGTTTGTCCACACTATGCAAGGAGAATATGACAGCCACCTGCCTTGGCCTTTCCAAGGCACTATACGACTTTCTATTTTGGATCAATCAGAAGGCCCTGAAAGGCAGAATCATGAAGAAGTAATGGAAGCCAAGCCAGAGTTACTAGCCTTCCAGAGACCAACAATTCAGCGCAATCCAAAAGGTTTTGGTTATGTGACTTTCATGCACCTGCAAACGCTGAAACAAAGAACCTTTATAAAGGATGATACCCTTCTGGTGCGCTGCGAAGTTCTAACGCGTCTAGATTTAAACAGTCTCCGCAGAGAAGGATTTCAAGCTCGTAGTACTGATGGAGCTATGTAGCCTGTAAGTCTTAACTAGAGGAATGGAGCCACTAGTCATGTTCTTCACCACAGATTACAGGCGTGCTTCATAGGCTGCATTTGTAAAAGATCATAGTTGCCAGCATAGTTGATCTTCACCTGAATAGAACTTTGTTGTTGCTCGTATACTTTTTTTTCTGTATGAGGTCATGTGTTCAAATATTTGGTATTGTTCTCTATTAAAGTAATAAGCTACTTCTGTAGCAAGCTAAATGAAGTGTTGTTAATCAAAACTTAATTGCCTACAGGAAAATCCTATTGAAGTACTTGTACATCTCAGTTTGGTAAAACTTAAGTCATATCAGAAAAGACCTGTAAATCTTTTCGCCTCAGTGCCTTTGAATAGATATGGTAGCAGGGAAGTAGCTAAATTAATAAAGATGAGGGTTGGTTTGTTTGCTCATTTGTTTTTCACAGAGGTTGGGAAAGTTGAGACAGTTTCTGTATTGGCTTATCTAGAATTTTGAATTGGCTGTGCTTCTCTTGAAATCTGAAGTCAGGCTAAGACTTTGCTCACATCACCTAGGGTTGAGGTATGCTTTGACCCTTCCCTTCTGTGGAGTTAGCTTCAGGAAGTTGCATGTCAATGTAGAGTTGATGCTGGTATTTCTCAAAGACATGTGGTAGTGTTGTGGAGAAGGCTAAATGACTCTGAGCCGAGTTCACTAAAGAAATATTTGTAACGTGGTCTGAAAGTGCCCCCCTAATTCTCTTTATTTTGATAAATCTTTTTGTAAGTGTGTGCTCTGCGCCCAGAATGTCAGTCGCCATCACCGGAGAGATAAAAGCGTAGCATTTGAATGAGATACCTTTGTGCTGGTGGGATCTCCTCCTAGGGCTGGACATTTTTCAGGTTGTGAGTGGATACATGAGCAAAGGTTTGTACTAACTAGATAGGGTGATGCAGAATTTGGCTTACTGTTGTTGAAACCTGAATTTGTACCAAAGCTGAACTTGTGACCTGCATCCGTTCGAGTGATCTCTTGGTGTTCTGCGTGACGTATGACCTATGTCGTCTCCTATGAATTCTCAGTGGACAGCTGGCCGTATCACCATCCAGCTGTGGTGGGTATTTCCTGTCCCATTAGACAGTAGGAGCTGGGCCACCCTCAACACTTTGGAGGGGAAGAAAAGCCTATTAATTATAGACGGTGTGAGGAAAAATTGCAATCCTGTTTGCTCTTAGGGAAAAAATCTGGCTTCCATAGTTAGTCATTTACCAAACACTAGATTCACTATGTCAAGAATTCATGAGCTTCCTAACGTTGTGTGTATTACTGTTTTCTGTACTGATTGTTTGTATGCCATATAAATGTTAGTTTTGACCAGTCAAAGCTGAGTAGTTCAAGTTCACTGGTGCTAAAAATTTTAACTTATCATGGTGCTGATAAAGTTCTGAATCTTGTCTTTAAAAGGAGGGAAGAAAAAAGTTTTGTTCACCCCATAACTTAAGTGCACAGTCTGATACCGAAGGAAGAACTAAGCCATACATAAGCATATGTATATTCTTTCTCCAAGCTAGGGAAACCACCTAAAGACTTCAGACACTGCAACTTAAAAGATACTGAAGAGTATTCCAACTATTTGGCCTCATCAAAGCAATCCCATGGGGATCATCAGTGGGGAAAGTGCATATACTTAATACATACAAGGCTATTGATTTGGGAGGATACTCTGCCTGCCTGCATGAGATTAAAAGTTCCAGGACCCAACCTACCACTTTGTTCATCATATCCAGATGAGTAAAATTTATTTTGCAGATAGAGCTTATTAGTTGAAGAGGGATTGTGTTCAGTGGAATATTGTCACTACTGAAACATGAACTTCCTGGCTAATGCAGTCAGTCATTGACTTATTTCGTGTGTTCTGTGTGTTTAGAGGACAGGTGAGCATATATTACTCAAAATAGGAAAAGATCCATACTTTAATACTGTCTTTTTAAACCTCTTAAGTAGTTTTTATACTGAATAGCCTCATCCTATTAGCTGAATTGGTTCGGAGTGTCTTCAGTTAGGGCATTCCTAGGGGTTAAACCATTCTTAACCAAGAGCTTTTAATGTACCTGACAGTGCCCAGACCCAGTATATACAGAAGGCACTGTACACTAGTTCTCCAGTCATCTTCAAGCTATGTTAGTTATCCATGTTTTTTCAAGATGCTCAAAGACTACCATTCTCCTCTCTTTTTTTTTTTTTTTTTTTT
>NW_009233615.1:7599-32481 GCF_000690835.1 Fulmarus glacialis | reverse complement strand
TGTTCTTTGACCTTCAACAACCCCACACAGAAGGATCCTCCAAGAGACCAGGCAAAGTAGACAGCTGTCTAATTTCCTCCGTCTCCAGGGCAGCTATACCAAAAGTCACCCCCACGCAGCCGCTCACTCACCCCCACCTCCGGTGGGATGGGGGAGATAATCGGGAGAGCACAAGGAGGAAAACCCCCGGGTTGAGGTAAAACAGTTTAATAATTGAAATAAAACAAACTAGAACAGTAATAGTAACAGTGAGAACAACAATAACAGAATATACAAAGCAGGCAATGCACAATGCAACTGCTCACCGACCACCAACCGCGTGTCACGAACGGGGGTGGGCGAGTCCCCCCCACCTGGTTTTTGTACTGAGCATGATGTCACATGGTATAGAATACCCCATTGGCCAGCTGGGTCCACCACCCCGGCTGTGCTCCCCCCCCGCCAGATGCAAGCACCATCCAGCAACAGCCAAAGCATCAATGGGCCATCAACGCTCCTTTCATACCAAACCCAAAACACAGCACACCCCCCAAGCTACTGGGAAGAAAGTTAACTCTGTCCCAGCCGGAACCAGGACACCCACATACCAGAGGGATCAAAATAGAGTGTGCAATCATGTGTTTCTGAAACACTTCTAAGGCATTCTCTTGCAGTGGTTTTTGTGCAGTTGAATGCTGCTTGGATATTCAGAGTTGATATAGCAGCTGCCAAAAAAAGTTCTTTGGGAATTTTTTTTTTCTTTCAAATGGTTAGAGGGAAATTTGGTTGACAGGGTTCAACAATGTACCAACTGCAATGCAAACTACTAAGTGCAGAAAGTATGCGTGTAGGAATATTCAGCCCATGAAGACTCTTAGTTTTGTTTTCATCCTCAGTGCTTGTGCATGGTTAGCGTATTTCTTTCCTGCATCCCTCTACAGAATCAGGTTGGTCACTCATCCTGACAAGGCATCTGCAGTCTTCTATCCGAAGTATGTCATTGACCCAGCTCTGTATGGGTTGGAGATACACAGAATGTCATTAGACTTGAGAGATACTTAGTGGCATCTTTTTATATTCTGTGAGCAATGGTACAAATTTTAGAAGACCTTTGAAGAACCAGTATTAGCTGAATAGATAGTCAAGTCATACGTGAAAGATGAAGCGTAACTGGACACTTCAATAATCCTGAATGCTGGGTGTGAAGAGTTTCTTTCCAAGTGGATGGTCGTTATTTGTTCTATAATGTGCTGATATGGGACTGGGTAGTCCCAAAAATTGACTCAAAAAATTACTATGTGTTTTTAATCCTCAGGCAAGCGTTCTATATTATAAATAACTTTCTAGGTAAAGACTTCAAAAAGTGTGCAAAACTGCAAATTAGGTTTTCCTATTCAATTTCCATAACGGTAGAACAAAACCCGGAGAATCACAATCCAGATATGTTTCAATTTCAAAACACACTATGCTTGATTTTTTTCACCACAGGTGAAAAATGTACATTCTTGGGTTTTTACATAAATATTTTGTATATAATAGATTTGAGAATAATATAGCACGTTAATTCAAGATAATGGAAGAACTGTAGTGTAACAAAATATGCTTTTAAATTGCAGTGTAGTTTTATATGGCTAACATTTTGTGTCACTTAGATTTGGGGTTCAACTATGGGTTCATAACCTGAACTTTGTCTGGCATCAGACTACATGTGGTATCTTTGTATTATTTCATACAGAAAAACTAAGGCGTAGTCTTCCAAACCTGTCCAGGACATCTAACATCCAAGCTGAGTCTGTGAAAAACAGCAGAAGTGACTCAAACTTTCAAGTGCCAAATGGAGGAATACCTCGCATTCAACCTCAAGCCTCAGCCAGTAAGTACCTTTACTAACACTTCAGCATATATTTCAGAATTAAGTGATGGTACTCAGCTGTCTTCCAGTTTCATGGCAAAGAGGAACATTGCATGTCACACTGGAGATGCTAATCTTGATTTTTAATCACACCCGTGTGAAAATCTGCTTTTTTTTGGTACACAAAATCTGGTATTCGGTGTGTTCAGAGAATTCCTGATCTCTTATTAAGGTATCATTCACAGTGTCCTAACAGCATATGTAGAAGTACTATAGTATAAATACAGTAGTGTTACACATTTCAGAAACCATTTATTTTCTGTGGTTTACAGAAGGTATAGTGCTTTGTACTGTTGAATTTTATTTTCAGACTACAAAAACTTACTAGGCTATGAAAATACTTACTTAGATGATGTTTATTGCTTTTGTAAAATAGTGAAACCTGATCTGAAATCATTCATGCAAGTTTAACCCTTGTTTGCAGTTTATTTTCTTCTTTTGTTTTGTCACCTGGAAATTATGTATTCAGTTGCAGATTTTATTTACTTTTTTAAGTGTCAGTATTTCTCAGAAAAGGTTTGGATAAACCTGTGTCCCATGAAATTAGCCCGTTGCTGGGCTAGTGGCTGCTAGTTTGTCCAAAAGTGAACTGCTGATGTGAGAACACTGCTAATCTCACAAGTCTCTTAAAAATGGTGACCTTAAATAAGCCAGAGCAAATGAAACTTAAATATTCACTGCTTCTTTATATGTCAATATTGACAGTTCCTGTTGTTTAAATGTTTCCTGACCATTTTATTTTAAAACAAGTTTCAGAATTAATAACCTTGTGTGACATTTTCAAGGGAAGAACACAATATGAATATTGTTGTGTAGAGCTTTGAACTATAAAAGTTCTGTGATAAAAGTTCATCAGTAATCTAAATATTTGACGGGAAATGAAAGATAATATTTGTGAATGAAACTAATTTTTTTTTTTTACCCATTGAACAGTAAAGGCATACTGGCATACCTAGTTGGCCTCATTAACTAGTCCTTTCAAAACAGTGTGTTAATGCAACCAAATACAGTTGAATACAGGATAAAGGAATACAAGACCGTGCCAATGACTACAAGATTTCTATCTTTGTAGTGACTCAGACCAGATGTAAGGGTTGTGTGGACAGTCAGTCCCAGGTGTGTGATGCTATAGCCAAAGAAGTTAATGTGACTTTGTGATTGTTCATATCGGTAACCCCCGCATCCTTTCACCTTGCCCCCTTCTTCCAATCTTCACAAATGCTCAGAAGGGTGGGATTTACAACTGAAAGGGCACGCGTGTAGTTCAAATCCAGGACTGTCATCTGTTAGGCAGGCTTATCAAACTATAAAGCAGTTGGACAGCAGCTCTCCAACTGTGTTATTTTTGTGATGGGAAGAATAATCAAAATGACCTGAAAGAAAATGAAGGAAAAAATATTTTTAGTAAAAATCTGTACAGATTTTATTGTGTATTTTAAAATTGGGTGAACTGGGAAGGGAAGAGCATAGTTGGCTTAGTTGGCTAAAAGGCTATTTCCAGTATTAAAAGTATATTCACAGTGAAATTTTATGGAAAGATCAGAGAGCAGAAGTCTCAATATTCAATATTTAGTGAGCTACTTCATTGCAGGAGCCAAAGTAGTGTGACTTATGTTTATACGTGTGTATTTTCAACTTGTGGATGGACTGAGAATCACAGAAATTATTAGGTAAATTTGCTTGCCTTTCATGGGAATCTTTCCCCAAATGCGAACCACTCTAGACCAACTTACATTTAAATGTAAGTTAAGTGTCATTAATAAAGCCCAGATTTCTAGCTTTTACAGTTTCCCTGCTCTTACAGATGTTTGTCAGAGTCTTGCTATTGACAATCGTAAAACGGTTTGTGTATGAAGTCAATGAGTAAGTATCTTTGCTTAGTCTGGATTAAAAAATTTTCTGCAAAACTGTACATTGTATAAGAATTGCCAGAATTGTGTCCTTTTTATTGTATACTTTTTGGGTTTTTTTGTTTTATATTTTGTCACCTTGCACAAAGCACTGTTAAATTGCAGCAAATTTTTGTTTTCCCTTGGCGATGACTTCTGGGTCTTGGGATTCAAAGCTTCCTCATACACCTGCTAGTTTTGCATGAGCTTACCTTTGCAAGGATGCTGGCTTACCACCCGAGGTCACTACTTTTCTCCTTGTCAAAGATCTGCTGTTCATAATTTACTTGCACATTTGCTGTGGCTGCAATACTGAACTTGCTATAGTTGCTGGCATTCAGAAATGAGTTAGGAATCCAGTAAGTTTCTGAAAAGACCATTCCTGTCATAGGCAAATTGTGCATGCTTGCTTAAAGAGTAGAGGGAAGATACTTACAGTATGTTTAGAGGTACAACTGTAAAACATGAAAACATTTGGCGTTCTAAGTTTTAGCTGTAATGTGGTGAAAAATCCAAATTCTTTTTGAAAAGAGATTGAGAACGAGTGAATTAAATAGTAGCTCTAACTATTAGAATCTTCATTTACATCTGGTTCTCCATGCCGTTATGCGGGAAGTACGTTTTTATATAAAAGCTATTAAATATTTCACCTTAAAACTCTGGAAGATAGAGTAATACTTGTGTTCTCCAAGGAATAGGTATCTTCTAAGTCTTAGAATGACAGGAAGTGTCTGTATTTGCGTCCTACACCACATGATTGTGCAAAGCTGTAGAACTTCCAGGGTGGCTTCCACATAGGAGCTATGTGCTTTCTAGTAGATTGTGTGTGATATTTTTGTAGTTATCTGGCACTGTTAGCACATAAATGTTCAATCTTTAAGCAAAGTTAAATACAATACTTCTTCAAAGAGCTGAGCTGTAGATTGTTCAAACTATCAGTAAAATAACTAGTCTGCTTGCCAAGATCCAGCTGCTTGGCATGTTCAGAGTAGAAGAAGAAAGTGTATGTTTTGAGGAAACAGAGTATTCCAGTTCAGTTGATCAGAAGTAAACATAACTGTGTATTCAGCATGCACCACTTGTGACAGGTAGTGTAATAGCATATGGAGGGCTTCAAGAGCAGCAAATAGTGTGGATAAGCACGCGCTCCACGCTTATCTCAAACTGCATGTTTCCTCAGCATTGCTCAAATTGCACTGCCTGAAGTTCTTTTCAGTGATTCAGTGCACATAATTGTTTAGCTGTTGAATCTCTATTTCCTGGAGTCTCCATTGAGAAGGAAAGAATTCGATGTAGATATTTTTTAAATCCTTTCCATATCATCCCACATCTTTGACTTGCAAGTAGTGTAAATAATGATGGGGGAAGAAACTTAGTGCCATGTGCAGCAGCATATTTAAATCTAACTGAACGAATTAGGGCAAACTGAATTCAAGATCATAAATATGAAGGAAGAAGCTGTTCTTAATTTTGTGTGGTATAACAAAAACACTGATTCAGTAAAAAATGATATAATGGAATACTTGTGGACAGAAACACTCTGGCCAGTGGTTTGCCTCACTAAATTCCTAGGAATTGTGCTCATTTTTAAACATCTTACTGTGCTTAATTGGCTGTTTATGGGTATGCCTTAAAAAACATTTATGGCAAGACCATGTGCCAGAAGTTGAATAAGAATTGCATAATGCCACGTGCTTTTTTGCATTAGATTCTAGTTGGTAGAAGGAATAAGTTTGTTATTCTTAATAGCCACAAGCAGCAATTTATCATGTTTATAAACACTTTAATTCCTTTTTGCTGTTTGTTGAAAATGACAGGTTTTTGTTAGTTATTAAGACTAAAATGAATAGACCACCTAGTGATATTTTCAGAATGAAGGTAAAACACATGATGAACTTTTTATAGTTCACAAAGTATTGTGGATTTTGCATTGATTGAAGGATAGGAAAGATGATGGCAATTATTATATGCTATCAAGTTTAGAAAAGGATTAACTAATATTATTAGGATTGTAATTGCTCTTCCCCTACCTTCTTTATAGCAATATTCACCAATTGGTGATAGGATTACTGAGCTTTCTTACTCAGGGTCAGGATCTTTATGCACAGCTGTTCCCCCATCTTTCTTCCTTCTCACTATGGAAATAAGCCTTGCTAGTGCAGTCAGTTTTATGCTGGTGTAAAACTCCATACACTGAGGTGAGCAGAGATGTTTATTCATACCTTATCATTTTAAGAAGCCTTTGTGTAGACAAAGCTTTATTTCATTGACCACTTTCCTCCTTCCCCCCTTAAATATGCTGTGATGAAAATACACTGAGTCGATGTGCTCCTTCTGGCAATAGATAGTTCTCTCCTTGCCAAGAGTCTGCAGCTCTTGGAACATTGGCTTCTCTCTTGGTAACTGGTAGGTAGTGAGGTCATTTCAAGGCAGTACCAACCCTTGAACATTACTAGAAAAAAGGCGGGACATAGGAGCAATAAAAAACCAAATTTGTCATGCTGTCTACATGCTGGCAGCTGATAATTCTTAGTGTTATGTCTTCGTTTTAAGTTTGAGTCCTCTTGCATACCTTTTAAGGGAAAAAACCCAGACATCTCTCAAAATGGCCTATGTTTGCATAATTGAAAAATACAACTTTTTTATATGATGATCACATTTAGACAAAGACTTATATTTTTGTATAGTTTTAGAATATTTTTTTGAAAACTCCTTTAAAATGAAAAGTTTAGTCTTGCTAGGTCAAATATGACAGTTTAAGTTTCATCTTCGTATCTAATCTTGCACTCATATTGCTGTAGCATGTGTGCTAGGTGGCTTGTTCTCCCTTTGGTGTATTAATTTTTTTTGCATTTCTGGGCTTTTTGCCCTGCAAGAAGCTTTACTCTTATAGGATCTGCGCATTTTGCACTGCAAAATTTCTGACACGCTCCTCTCTAACTCTTTGCCATTAAGAACCACTTAAAAAAACCCATCACTTCCAGAGTCATAACAGAGTCATTTGAGTGTTTTACTCACTCTGTTCCTTGATGCTTCACAAGTGGATGCAATTCTGAAATTCCCCGTAAATTTAGTTTTCTTACCTTCTTAGACAAATATAACACTTCTTGTCTTTCAACAGCTCTGCAAAGGCAGAAAAATTTGCCTCGTGCTGCCTTCAAAACCAAACAGTTTCTTCAAACTCCATCTACAAAAGGAGGTAATTAACTTACAACCTCTTATCAAGCTCCAGCAAATCTCAGATAATTGTTCACCTGCATTAAATCTCACACATTCTAGATTAATAAAATTGCTGTTGCATGTTGAGATTAACCAAGTGGTCCTTGCTATATCAAAGTGCATAACATTTTGGACTAAACATTAAAAAACCAATCCTGCATCATGTAGGAAAAAAAGTATTAAATTGGATTTTGAGATAAAATCCAAGGATTGGTGACTTCTAGCATTAATCAGGAAATCTGAACTAGAAAAGTAGACTCCTGAATCCATATTCATTAGGGCTACATTTACTTAGGAATTTTTAAATTGTAAAATACAGTTTTTAAAAACAAAAGTTGTAAAAATTTTCTTTTTTTGTTTGTGAAAAAATATGCAGACAAGTGAAAATACCATCCTTTGTGCTGGAAACAAAAGCTAACAACTATCCTTGAAAAGATGAGCATAGAATGTCAACTTGTTTTGCGCATACATGCACACGTGCTTGCGCTTTCTCTTTTCCTCTCAAAACTGCAAGATTAACCCCAACATACAGTAATTTAGATTTGTATTTTTTTCTCAGGGAATTAGAGACTATTGTATATAATATTCCAGTTTGCTAACGGGTGAAGTTGGCTTTTTTTTGAGAAGAAAATGAAATATATTGAGTCTCTAATCCAATTAGACAAGTTTTAACTGATTTTTAATTAATTCTGGCAGCCTTGTATGTGACACTGCCTCAATTTCACTAGTAAGATAAAACAAGTTCATGATTTTGGTTTTAAGCATAGTTGGTCCTGTTCTCTATTACCGTCTAGAAGATCTCATTTTAAAGATCATATTTCACTTGAGACCAATTCATAAGCTCTATATATGCTAGAATCCTTTAAGGATTGTGAGAGTCCGTCATGCAGGTACTGAGGGTGGCTGACAAAACGCGTGCGTTTCTCTCAGGGGTTTAACAACGCTAACTTCTTTGGGTCAACTTCATTCCATGCAGAAAGTTTTAGCAAAGTATGACTTTGAAAAAGATTCACATAGCTTAATAGGAGGTCTCTAACAGTCTTCATAATGTTTCATACCAAATGGAGAAAAGTTCTCTCAATGTTCTGCTTTGGCATAAGACCACCATCTCAATTCCTCTGCAAAGCTTTCCATGCTGTCTTTCCCGTTGGCCAGGCCTTCACCTTCATCTGGATGTCTGGAACACTTACTAGGTTGATGGCCTAGTCTGGAGCTGTGGAAATGTACAGAAAATTAACTTCTCTATTTGTTTATATTATTTGCAAAATTTTATTAAACCTTAGAGAATGAGGAACCAAGCATGTTGCACCGCCAGTTACATATTCCAGTTTATAGTTGCTGTCATTCCTCACTGCAAATGAGGATCCAACATGTCCTTTACAGTTATTTGCTCTTTTATAGTCCATGATGTGTTGATTTTCTTGCTTCTGATCTGAGATTCTCACAAGTATAGAAGCATGACGCAGTAATGAAACAAGACTTTTGTTTCAAAAGAATAAGCAACTATGAGCAACAATTGCTTTTAGTTTCTTAAAATACTGTTCATTACATAGCTTGACACGTTTCACACACGCATGTTGGCTTTTTTTTTTAATCATTTTCTGTAAAATAGTTCAAAATACATTCAAATAACTAAGTCTTTACCTCACTGTAACAGATTTGTTAAGGCTTATACAGCAATCCAGTATCAGTCAGATCATAGAATCATAGAATGGTTTGGGTCATCTAATTGAACCCCCCTGCCGTAGGCAGGGACATCTTCAACTAGATCAGGTTGCTCAAAGCCCCATCCAACCTGACCTTGAATATCATCCGGTTGGACTCGATGATCTTAGAGGTCTTTTCCAACCTTAATGATTCTATGATTCTATGATTTTCAGGGATGGGGCATCTACAACCTCTGGGCAACCTTTCCAGTGGTTTACCACCCTCATTTTAAAAATTTCTTCCTTATATCTAGTCTGAATCCACCTTCTTTTAGTTTAAAACCATTCCCCCTTGTCCTATCGCAACATGCCCTACTAAAAAGTCTGTCCCCATCTTTCTTGTAAGCTCCCTCTAAGTACTGAAAGGCCGCAATAAGGTCTCCCTGGAACCTTCTCTTCCCCAGGCTGAACACCACCAACTCTCTGAGCCTGTCCTCATAGGAGAGGTATTCCATTCCTCTGATCATTTTTATGGCCCTCCTCTGGACCCACTTCAACAGGTCCATGTCTGTCTTGTACTGAGGTGACAGAACAGTTTATTGATTCCCATCGTTTTACCTCATCTTTTCTTTCATATCGGTCTGAATCATCTCATCACGATGGTTATGATTTAACAACTGCATCAGAATTGATTCTGGTTTCAATTTGGTGTGCAGCAGCTGGCCTTCGGGTGCAAGCCAGATAAGGTTGTAGCTTCACAGCATCCTACTTTGCCAGGTGGGAATCTCTTGCTCCCTGCCCACAATCCAGGACAGAATACAGAGAGGGTGGGAAATCTGAATGTCGTGACTGCACAGTGCCATTTATTTTTACTGTTGCCAGATGTTTCAATTGTAGTTGGTTCTAGTTGTTCAGTTTCTAAGGAGATGGAGTTGTGTAAAGTTGTTAAGCACTACCCTTAAGCGTTTACATGTTTTTATTAAACATGGATCAGCTCAATACTGCACGTGGGCGTACAATTATCTTTGACTAAGGCAGTACCTCACTCTTTGTGATCCTGTCTTACAAATAGGCCAAACTGAGTTTTGTTAAATATCCAATAGAGCAGAATTATTAGGCAGTTTGCCAGAGATTTCATCATGTTTACTGCTTTGGAGATCACAGCACATTGGAAGACAATTCATTCCTTTATGTACAAGAATGAATACAGCTCTCAGCAACGTCTGCAATGCTGTGCTGGCAGGAAACGTTTAATGAATTGACAGCTCAAGTTGGAAGCATGGTAAAATATGGCCAACAGAAAACTGGAGAGAATGGAGACGACTAATTTACTGGATGCTTCCTTTCACTGGGAATGTCACAAGCTTTCTTCAGTTACAACTTTTCATTGCTTATATTCTGTACCTAAAAACTTTTTCCCTGTTGTGCTTATAAGAGGCCGAAAGCTATATTCAGTTTTTATACACTGGCATTGCTCTGTTGGTCAGTTGCTAACATGATGCTGTATTTGTGTTCCAAGCATGTGTTGTAATGAGAAGTTCAGTGATAAAAGCTCCCTATGTTTACACTGTAGAATCACTTGGAAATTCTGCAGATTTGATTGCACCAATGTTACAGGCAATGTCACATTTTTAAAACTTCTAATTTGTAATCTATCTTAGTTCAAGGAGCACTCCGCTGCTTTTCTTGTCCAGTCATTCTGCTGTTAATGCTTTCCTTCATCCGTCCTCTGGCTTGATGACAAGGTTTTTATTTTAAGGGTTTTTATTTATTCTCCTCGCTACTTAACAACTGTCATATATTGTTGACATCTCTGCCATCTTTTTTGTCAGCTTTTCCCATGAGCGTCTTCATGCTGTGTTCGATATCGCTATCAGTGGAAAGGCCCTCTTGAATAATCCAGAAAGGAATCAAATACACTTCACATCTGCAATGAGGCACATAATAATCTTTCTAGACATTCCCTGAAAGGAATGGCTTCAAAATACAGCCTGAAAACCACCACTTCCTCTGTACCCCATTTAGGATGTCACGTTCCTGTCATTACTTGTCCCTGCTCTCACTCCTCATGCTCTTAGTGGATCTACCTTGTAAAATGATAATAAAAGCTATGAGAAGGACCATCTTCTTTATGTATAACATCTGTCAAAGAGGACTCAACTTTGGTCTCTGTGTAAAAAATTTTATTTAGTGGAGGAAAGAATAGTTCATGCAAATTCACTAAATGTAAACGTGATTTTGTTTTACTTTCCTGATTGTTGACTGTTACTGACCTACCCTAAACAATTTGAAAAGCTGGTGAAATACCATTTAATTATTAAGATGATGGATTAGTTTAAGTTTACTGTTTAGTCATACATTATGCATATTTTGAAAATATTTCTCATTGTCATCAATAATTGTGCTTAAGGTTTGGCATTATCAAAGAACTGTTGAATAGTCTTTTTGTCAGTATTTTTGCTGTGAGGATCAGTTGTCGTTCACTGCTAGCTGTCTACTAAAATTCAGAAGTAATTCCTGAGTATATAATAAATAAGAATTCTTGCTGTTGCATTAATAGCATTGAGTAAAATAGATATATCGTACAGAAATAAATTGTTAATGGAGTACATTTGCATGTGCACCTTGTTGCTCAGACAATGTGCTGTATTGTAAGTCTAAGCCTCTAAATGGATTTTCACTGGCTTATTAACCTTTCCCAGAAAGGACTTGATAAAGACCTATATTTTACATACTAACTCAGATACAAAGTATTTGAATTCAGATATTAGTTATACTGATAATTTAGATAATGTTTGTAAAAAGAGGAAGGCTATAAATGGTTATAGTTGTCTGGTTTAAGTTTCATAGCAGCACCTTAATCTCTGTGGTATTGGGGGTTGGCTGACCCTATCTTTTTTTTCCCCATCAGCCAATAAATCTGGGACATGACCATATCTCCAGGTGAATTCTAATTCAGTGGATTTGGTTAAAAAGAAGAGCATAAAAGAAACATTAAGATGCTCTGTGCTCAGAATTTCATCGTTGAAAGCTAATATACACTTTGAATCTATTTAAAGACTGTATCACACTAGAATCCTGTATTCTTCAACATGTTCTTTCAGGGACAGGAGTTAGGTTCACGGGTTTCTGAAGCAGCTAAATTTCTTCTTAACAAATGTGTTCTCCTCTTAGAGAGATATAATGC
Organism: Fulmarus glacialis; assembly: GCF_000690835.1. Lineage (NCBI taxonomy): Eukaryota > Metazoa > Chordata > Aves > Procellariiformes > Procellariidae > Fulmarus > Fulmarus glacialis. Next base: position 20,649 of record NW_009233615.1, on the reverse strand, counting down.
TTAGAACCTTAGTAGTATTACTTATAAATCCAGATAAAGAAATATTTGTAGTAAGCAAATGGGGCATTAGAGTTATGATATCAAAAACACATGAAAAAGAGGACATCTGAATTCCTGTTTCTCATTGCTGCTTGATTGGCTGTATTCCATTATACATTCCATATTGTTTGAATTTTCACATAAAGTAATTTCGTGTTTTTAATTTCAGTTATACTGTAACTTAAGCTTGAAAGTAACTTCTGTATTTTATTTTCCAGTACCACCTTCAAGTAAATTCCGCTCACCTGCAGCACCGTCTCCCTTAGCTCTCCGACAACCAGTGAAAGCATTTAGTAACCATGGACCCGGTTCAGTTGCTTCTCCAGAAGCCACACAGCTGACACACAGTAGTTCTTCACCAGGGCCTCTTGCAGCCCAGAGTTCAGGCTTGCCAAGCCCTGCCAGCAGTATTAACAGTACTACTCTTACCAGACCAGCAGGGACAGCAGGGATGAGGAGTGGTTTGCCCAGACCCAGTGCCCCTTCTACAGGGGGCATCCCAGTGCCTCGTAGCAAACTTGCACAGCCTGTTCGCAGGTGAGTATGTGACAGGCAGTCTTAGTTTGAAGTTTTCATAATGAATTTTGTACATTGTGTATTTGTGCTGCAATTCTTATTTTGGTCTCAAGGTATTTAGAATGGAAATGGAGACCTCTACGTGAAGTATTTGACTGTTTTTCCAAAATAGATTTAAAGCAAAACCAAAAGAAAAAGGTTTTTGAATTAGAGAGTGAAGGTGAAGGAGTGAAAGTCAAATGAATAACGAAAGATACTGAACTAACTAAATAAAGTGTCTTAGCCTGGGCTGAGAAGGCAAAAAGAATTTGTCTGCATGTGGTAAAAAGTCATCAAAATATAGCTGGCAAGTGAAAATTCATTTTTACCACTGAGTGACACATTCTGAAGTCAGAACTATTGCAGTTCCTTTTGTAATCCGTATGTCAAGCAGTGGTACCACGGTGAGAAGAGTTTCTCTCCTTGGGCAGCTAGAAACTTTAGGAAGGAAGACACGTGAGGACATAGGAGGCGTCCATAGTATTTGCTAAATTTAATGTAAAAATAAATGCAGTTAATCCACAGGACAAAACAGAATTTTCAGCTCAAACATAACCTCTGTGGTAGCACCCAGCTGTAGAAGTTGCTTAATGTCAGAGTGCTTTGGAAAACCACCAAAAGAGAGACTAAATATTAACTGGAAAGGCTACATGGACAGTTAGTCCTCAGGAGAATCAGAAGGAAGTGATGCATAACTTAGAATATATGCTCTTAATGCCACGCTAATGTGGATTTTCACTGAAGGTGTCAAGTGGAAGCCAGCTGACGTAAAGAAGCAGTCATCCATGAGGAATATTAAGAATCCCGTTAAACAGAAAGGATAAACAGTTGGTCTTCAGTACCACAGAAAAGATGAAACAGCAGTAAATAGCAAAGTGGAGGAGTTCTGTTTTGCAATGAGTGCTGGGCAGGGGAATGACAAGTGACTGTCACATTATTGACTGTTTTGCACTCCAAGGCTGCACTGTCAGCAGTATGAAACTTCGTGTAATAAAAAGCAGTTGTTTTTGACAAGGAAGTTCTTAACAGTAGTGAAGTGTGGTTGTCCAACCCACAACTTATCTTATAGAAAAGTGTTTCACTTATTGAACTTACACAGCTATTTTTTTGGAAAGTTTATGTAATAATGCAGTATCTGTACACAATGCAATAATGAAGTATCTGTGAACGTCAAGATTTTGATGTAAGTAAAATGTAATACTCTGAACAAGGATTTCCCTGTTTATACATCACTGAAAAAAAAATGGCCTGTTTTTAGATGGCAGCAGATTAAGTTTGTATTCTCACAGAGTATAATAGCAAAAAGTTTTCTGTCTATTTCTGCAGATGTTTTTCTGACGTTGTAGTTGCCAAGATACAACACATAGAACCTGAAACTGAAAATACTTTGGGGTTTATCTTAAGTAAACTATATTGCAGAGAAGTAAATGACTGAAGTGTATATTTCAATTACTTATAAAATGTTTAAATTCTAATGTATTGTAGATGGAGACTTCAGCAGTTATGTATGAAACTGAAAAATATCTCATTTTATTTTAGATCATTACCCACTCCCAAAACCTATGGCAACGTGAAAGATGAGAGTTGGAAAGACGGCTGCTACTGAACTGCAAAGCTTAATGCAAAGTTCCAGTGCTCGTGGATGCTTCCTCACCAGGCTAAAAGACAGCTTGATTATACAAACTATTCAGATGTGACTTTTGGGATTTGTAAAAATTCCAGACCTCTCTGTCTCTAATTAGCACAAACTGGCAGAGATTATAAAGCAGCACTTTAATGACATCTAACATCAGATGTTTGGTGATCATACAATCACTTCTACATTAAATTGCTATCAGTTCTGGGTTTTTTTCTTGCTTGCTAAAAATGTGTCAATATGAGCATTTATGACAGTGGCCAATGTCTGGGCAAAAACCTAATGAATGCCAAAGAAATGCCCATCTTGAAAAACAGCAAGTATAACAGTCAACTTACACTGTCCAAAACTTCATTTTCAGCCTGTTTTAATTCAGCAGAAAGATTGGTGAGTATGTACTGTTGAAACAAGACTACGTTAATCAGAGCTAATATTCTGATTGCAGACTGCTACAGTGCTAGTGAAACATTGCTTTTAACAATTGTGTGAGATTCTCATTGGGGAAAGTGGTACATACATCCTTCAGAAAGAATCAGAAGTTACTCTGGAGGATTAGGCAGAACAGTAAGTAGTAGCCATGGCTTTTATTAACATTAAAGATTTGAATGTAGCAGACACACACAAATGCAATAGTATAGATTGCATCTTTCCTATGTTGATTTATCAGCTTTACATGCTCTTATATGTTTGATTGCCAAAAGGGCTTAGTATCAGTTGTACAATCTTTCTAACCTTAAAGTTCCTGGCTCAGGAAAGATGGCCTTTGCTATTGTAGCCACATTTTTATCACATGGCTCGCTATTTGGGAAAAACTTTTTTTATAGCAGGTTTCCTTAAAAAGGAAAGAGCAAGTCGTAATGTTAATTTGTTCTAATACCATACCACTATGCTTGCAGCCTGGAGCAACTGTAAATGCTGATATTTAAGAAGAAGGAAACACAACTATGCACTTGTAACATACAAATTCTAAGGTAATGAGTTGACTCTTGATGCCAAATGATATTCATTTAGGTGATGTTCCATGGTATGAGGGAGTTTTCTGTATCCTATTTTTTTACTTTCATCCATTTCTTAAATTGGTTTATTTTAAATTGTAAATATTTTTACAGAAGATATTGCCCATGTAAGTGTGTTTAAATATGTACTTTGCCTTACATATATGTATCTTACATTACTGGTAACAGAGTATGAAACCTGCTATGTCTGTTTACAAGCTATTAAATTCCTCTGGTGGCTCTGACTTATTCTAACACATTTTGCTCAGAACAAGTCATTCATATAATTAGCATTTAAACCATTGTTTTCTGATTTGGAAGACATCATGCAAACATTTGTAACTAAAGTTGTATTGGGTGGGACTAGTTAAGTAACTAGGATTAAGTAATTAGGGATTTTGTTTGAAGCTTTTTCAGTATTTTGGATGTACAGTTGATGAAGTAAGAGAATGTGAATGGTATATCCTTTGTGCAATGACTGACGAACACTACAAGTTGGATTGGACGGTAGGTAGCCTTCAACTCCATTGGTATCTGAGTTTGGAACTGCTGGTGTATTTTGACTCCCCCCACTAAGAGGATAACTAACCCTGAAATTCTAGCACTTGAATTTTAGGCCAGCGTTAACATGTTCCTGGATGAAAAGCCATGCAATACTACTTGACTTGGAAGAAGCCAAATAGGAAGGGATGGAGACTAATTTGCAGCTCTAATTACTCAAGCAAACTCTGGGTTGATAAACGACTTCACACTCCAGACCAAGATCTGTGCTGAGACTTTGAAGTCAGGTATCAAATACACTGTAATTCAGTAAGATTTCAGCAGGGGTGAAGAAACTGCCTTGCACCAGTAGACCAGTACATACCACTGAGCTAGCCTTGCGCCATTTGCTGGCACAGATAATGGATGTCAGTATCTCATGTCACTGTTAAGCAGAAGAGAGGACTATAGTGACTCCTGTCACTATTAAGCAGAAGAGAGGACTAGATCAAATGCACATATTCTCACTAAAGCCCAAATTTTAACATTTCAGCATTTTACAAAGCAATGCTGCAGTCTTCATTGAAAAAAGGTGAATTTTAATTGATGGATTTTATCAAACACTTGATTGACTTTTGAATTTTGAAAGTCAGTTTAGATGACAATATTGGGGGTTTTACCATGGCTGCATCAAACTGTTGTGCACCTTTCCTTAAGTTAAGTAATTCATCACTTGGGTAAGTTCAGCTTAAGTTTTATAAGGATCCTTTTCTCTGCTGTTCTCCCCCTGAAATACAGCAAACGACTTCCTGAAAAGACAGTCTGTCTGTTTACTAGAAAGCCTTTGTGCATCACCAGTTTATTGATATCAGGAAATCATGGGACTCTGTGTTTAGAGGTTTACTGCAGAAGTGTGGAAATACGGATTTGATAAACTAGTGCCTATGATTTACTTAACTTATGTTTGATATAGTAGTAAGGGTTTTATGAATGTGGATTACTTTTTGTGCCAACAGCTCGGAATTGTTGTATGTGTGTAGGCAGAAGGACTTGTTCTGCTTCCAAAGTTATTTAATTTTTTTTGTGTTTGAATGTTTTTGTAAGTGTTAAAAAGTGTAAAAAAAAATATATAAAATATTCTTACCACAACATACTTCCTGGATCATTATTTTTATAACAAATTGTTTTTAAAAGCCTTTAGAAATTCAGAGGGTATTGCTTTAGGGCTTTTTTGCTTGGGTGGGTTGTTTTTCAAGAGCCATATTCACTTTTCCAGAAGTTACCAACATCAGCTTCTGCCCCCTGTAATTCATGAACTGAGTACAACGCTGTATTTGGGTGAAATCTGTGATTTCATTGACAGACTGAGGTAGACTTGTGTTGTGCCTCTGCTCTGGGAGGATGATGCATAATTCAGAGTTATGTGGAAAACTGTATTCTGAATTTTCATCCAGAGTGATTTGTTTGTGCAATTCTAAGTACACAAGCTGCCTTTCTGTTTTTACAGGATTTGTGCTCACTTCAAACCACCACATGAAACAAACTGTTCATTTTGAAAATTCTGGAGTTTATGCAGCAAATTGAGCAATGTAAAAGTGTACCTAGTAAGCCTTCTTTGAATTGTTAAGTACACGTTTTATGTAGCTCATATATGAATCCCTCTATCTTTTGGCTCACATACAAGCAAGAAGTTCATTCTGAACTTGGTAACTTTCTGCAGTCTGCATTTTGCTACAAAGCAACGTATCCAATAGTAATATGAATGCCATCTTTTTCTTATCTTGGTATTAATAAAGTTAAGCTAGGTTTACTTCTATTTGATGGCCATTTAATATTAAATCTGTTTAACCAAATTTAACCCATGAGGCTCGCTATTAATTGTCTATCCCAGCGTAGTCCCCTATCGTGTAATTAAGCCAGTAGATTAAGAAGTTTCCCCCCAGCTAGCTCACCTACTTACGTAGAGCTCGCTTTGCACCTACTGCTTCTAAAACGTGATCCATTCCCCCTTCCCTCATCGCTTTTTAGATCAGCAGTCAAGCACCATTTGCCCCACACCCTTTTAGGAAAATAGAGCAGTGTCAAAATCACAGGCAATTAATAGCCTTTCCCGCTTCTCTTTTAGTAGGTTTCTGTAACAAACTCTTCTGTATTAAACTATTGTTGTATTTAGCATCATCATCATATTGCAAGACTCAAGATAGAAAATATTATTTCTACATTTCTCTTATTTTGAGTGAAGGTATGACAGCTCCTTTGGTTTTTGGTGTAGAATGCTAGGTCATGTTTTATTCAATAGTGTGTTACCCTCAAGGAGTCTGGTTGCAATGGTGAAGAAAAATAAGCGATGAACACGTAAGGAGGCAGAAGGTTGGAGCTGCTGAAGTCTTGGGGTGGCTGCAGAGCATGCAGTTTTGATCGCTTAAAACTAATCTTTTAATACAAATATTTCTGAGAAAGAAAAACAGAAACAAATATGATGGCGATATGTCTTCAGTTCTCCCTCTTTTGATCTGTAAAAACAGGAGTAAACTTGAGATTTAATTTTTACTTTTTAAGTGAAATGGGTGTGATGTGAGGTTGCTTTGATTAAAAAACCAAAAAAACGCCACCTGCTCTTGACGTGTGTATGGGCTATTCTGTAGTACGAGGCCGACACCTACAGGCAGTCTATCTGTAGTTGTCTTGTTTCAGGAAGATGAGGCTGGGACTCGGGCGCTCTCTGGGGTACCCATGTTTTACACACAGCTTCACAGTAACGAAGATGCGCTTTGCTCGAAGAGTTGAAGAACTGAAAAGAGCAGATTCCATCAGACTCACTTTCCACAGGATTGTTTTATAATGGTATTTTCAGCCCTGGTATCTCACACAGTTGTACTGAGCATCACTGTCCTCTTTACACTAAATGATAAACTCTGTTGCAACTACATTAAGCACTTACAGGACACAAAACATAACTGTAGTGATTAATTTGCAGATCATCAGCAGGATTTAAAGGAACAGGTAGCTAAAATGATTCCTTACCACCCAAGTGATTTTTCAGCTTGGTGCATCATCCACACCTGTTACAAACAGTGAATTACAGAGAAAAAAAAAAGAAAGAATTAGCTTTGAAAGATGGAAAGATTGAGATTATGTAGTGTGGCACTCACAAAGCTGGACTGTATCTTTCAGAAGACTAAGACTAAACAAAAGATACTTCTGCTGTTGTAAGCTGAGCTGTCATCAACATAAACATAGGTAATCATATGTAACTCCATTTGCTTTTGGAAAATGATTTTAGTATCTTACAAAGATAAAGCCTAAAAGAGAAAGGCTTGCGATGCCTTCTCTCCCAGTGTGTTCAGCCTTCCTTGCTGCTTTTGAATTACCCCTGAAAGCTTACTTCTGTTGTCAGCTACAGCAAATGACATTCAAAAAATAAGCATTTTAGGAATGCATAGTACATGCCTTACTGAGAAGGTGACTGTGCGGTCCATCCCCAGTGTTACTCAACTTTTGGTCATCCTGCACAACATGCAGAATACAAACTATGAATTCTTCTATTCTGTTCTTTTCCATTCTCTTTGCCATGATTTTCTTGAGACTGTAGCCAAAATTGCAACTTTTCACAGCCCTGCTGTGAGAGGCTGTTTAAAAACCTTGCTAGTGCAAAGAACTTGGTCCGATGTCAGACAAGGTTACTCCCCCCACCCAGCTCATGGTCTCAAGAAGCCTGACACCAGCTACCTCCATGTCCCTCCAGCAACAAGGCTGTGACAAGAGCCAGGTGAACACCTCCCACCCTGGCCAGCCTAACTTCAAACTCAATTTGGGAGATACTTAGTGTAATCCATTTCTTACAACCAGGTCTATTGATAAAACTGAAATTAATGGAATCAATTCTCATGCGAATGATAGCTCGTTTCTGAAAACACCAGCATTTCTTGGTCTGACATAGCTATTTTCTTGCTAAAAATATTCGGTGAAATTAGCCAAATAGTACACTTTTCTGTTGGTTTCTATGTGAGTTTGCTTTTTCGTGTTCAAGGAAGAAGCATTCACAGAGCAATTCAACTAGTTTCTTGCTGTAAGGAGGACAGCTAATGTCTTCAAAAACATTAAAGTGGTCCATGTTAGGGTTTGGAGGTTTTTTGCATGAAAACACCCTATATAGTAACAGGAAAATGAAGAAGGACACTCGTGTCCTGTCTTGTTCCCCTCCTCTGTCCTGCCCAAGAAAAAAAACCTACTTATTAACATGGGAGTAGGTCAGCAATGACTTGACTTGGGACTCCCTGTGGCCTTAGCTGCTCAAAGCCACATAGGTGCAGAAATATGCGAGTCATGACATGCTGGTGGTGGGAGTGTGGCCAGGGGGATGGCACGCTGGGCTTTTCCCCAGCCTCGGGCTCTTCCCAGGCATCCTTAGCCATGGCGAGAGGCAGGCTGCTGGGCTGGATAGGTGCCCCTGCCCTAACCCCAGCATCACCGCACTTGCACTAACGCCTAGCAGTCTCCTGTATTTGTGTCAAGGCACTCTTCCTAAGTAAGTTTTTTGTTTCCCTTCAGACATCACTGGCAAACAAATCTGTAGATCCCATTACAAAAGCTTAGTTATCTGACCCTTATTCACCTCCCTTTCGTTCAGCAGAGTTAATACTGGTGTATCATTTCACAGCTGCTGCTGCTCTCTCGGTGCTTCAGCTGGGTGCTAAAATGCTGATGGGAGAAAGCGATGCTGGACCAAGCTCTGGATTACAAGGAGTTTGGTTTGCATCCTGTTCAGGGCTGAGGGTAAGGCACTGCTGGCTGGCTGAACCTGGTACACGACGAGTTAAAGGAGCACTACATAATCTTTCTTCTTCAAGCAGAGCTGTTTATCTTAATGAAGATCGGCAGGACAGGAGTCTCTTGCGCCATCTTAAATATATCTTCATCACTCTACTCCTTCAGAAAGGAAATTTTATTGATGCAAATGCTGCCATTTTGTCTCCCCGCTCAAAGAAAATGGGAGTAGGGGGGAGCTCAGGCAAGCCCTCTGCTCTTCATGCTCTGCCTCAGCTCCTGTCTTAACCTCTACGTTCTCAGCTCTATGATCGTCCATTTACCCTACGTTTACTCACCCAAACACTGAGCCCAGAGCAAGGTTGTATTGTTTCTGTTCATCCATTCCCCCACAGGGCTAACGCAGACACATAAAACCACTGTTAGTGCTGCTTCAACTGATCTGTCTTCAAAAGAGTTACGAAAACCTTGTCCTGATTCTCATCCTTTTAAAGCCGTGCCTGGATGTCAGTGGCAGCAACGTGGTGTCACCACTGTCACTCAGCCCCAGGAAAGCAGCCCAGAGCAGCCCCCTCTGTCCATGCCCAGCCTTGCTGGCAGGAACCTGCAGCTCCTGTGCCACACGACAGCCCTGCCCGCACAGGCAGCGCGGTCACACTTGGGCACAGCCGCTACTCCGAAACTCCTTGCAGAGGGTGCAGCACAGCCATAGCAGCCATTGCTAGCATGCTGCACCGCTTCTCCTATTCTGCTGGTGCAGAGCTAGCGCTGTTGTTTCTATGCACGCAGCCCCCCTGAATACCTGTGGGATCAAAAAAAAAAATTATTATGGTGCAAGACTGGGCTACAGGAGACCCTCGGTCAGTTCCCTGCTCTGCCACACACTTTTGATGATGCCTTATTTATTTTCTGGGCACTCAGTTCATCATCACTGAAATAAGTACCAGTCTTCATAACCTGCATGCTGGGAGCGAGGGGCAGGTGCTGTGCTATTTAGAGAAAGGGTCAGCCAGTCAGTTCATATCTTGTCTGATACAGTGGGGTAAGTTAAGAACGGAAATTTGGTCGACCTCGGTTTATGAGCCCAAATGTCAGAGAGCAGATAATGTCTACTGTAAATGTCAGAGTCGAGGGATTTTTCTTTTCCCTTTAAAAGAAAAAATCTAGAAAGATTTAGTTACTGATTTATGCTGCCATTCACACAGGCTCAGCTCAACTGAGCGTGAATGGTACTGCCCAGGTACACAAACATACTGTAGGAATATTAAAAGGGACTTGCTTAAAAGCGTGGGTCTGGTAAAGAACCCAAGTCCAGCTCAGCCCTCTCCTTCAGCAGCAAAGCAGCTTTCGGTAACACAAGGCTCTGCTAAGGGCTGACAAATTCAGGCTACTTTCTCCTGAGCAGAACACAGAGATTGAATCAATATCTGGTGGGCTTCTCAGCTTTACTGTTTATCTCCACGTGAAAATTTGCCCAGGGCAGTGAACTACAGCCCTCGGTGCAGGCACCTGCACCCCTCCAGCCATCAGTGCCAGCCTTCCTGCCCACTGCCAGTAGAAGAAATGGAAAACTCCTTTTCCAAAACCACCTTGCAACCTACTGCTCAAGGCTTGCTACTGCATAGTAGGCTCTACTGATTTCTAGCCCTTATTTTCCCACCTTGACAGAGGTGCCACGTCAGCTTAGGGGTCCCTTCCCTGGGCTGAGTGTCTCAATGGTAGAACTGAAGTACGAAAAATAAGTGGTTCTTGTTACGGGGCTCAAACCACGTACCCTCTGCAGGACCCTGGCTCAGCCCATCTCTCCCACTCCTCACCCAGGCCATTTTTCTGTGCTGCCCTCCCCCCAGAAGTCTCTCAAGTTTTTTCATTAGCAGATACTATCTGTCAGCGTGTTCCCACTTTCTGCATCCTCCTCATTATGAAGATAATTAAATAACATTAATTACCAAAGCAAATCACTGAAATCTGCCTATTAGGAATCTCATTTCAAAATTCAAAACAACAGGTAAGTTACATTTATAGCCCATTTATGCACTCTTTTTAGCCCTTCTATTTTACTGTCTTTCATACTATTTTACTCTTATAAACTGGATTTTCTTTTTTTGCTCTCTTCGCTTCCTTCCCAGGACTCTCCAGACACTAGAGGGAGGTCTTGCTTTCTTTGTGCTTTTCACTCCAAAGCTCGGTCTAGTTCTGCTTCAATTCAGCACATCATCCTGAACTTACACAAACTTGTCCATAAGGTCCTGAATGAATTTAACAGCTCTATTTATGCCAGGAAAGCTCCAGTCAGAGGGAAGACCAAGCCATGCACAGCTGGCCATGAAAACCACCTCTCATACAAGTAGGTGACTTTATCTAAAAGAGAAGAGAGAAAATTCAGCGTATCTTTCCTGCACGTCACCTTTCATTCTTAGAGATGCCAGGCTACACCCCAGGTTATCAATGACTGCTCCACTGCCAGTGTTAATCTTCTTGTCTAGATTTTATGATTTAGGACTTTCTATTTTTCATACATACGACAGAGTCTGAAATATCCCTGTTAAACTTTACTCAGTGTCAGGTGGATTTAAAGCTCCTGAAATGTTTAAGATCTGCTAAATATTTTCCCACTGGTCTGGGTTTTTCCAACTAAATGTGTAGCATCACACAGCATCATCTCAGTACTGCGGAATGTAAAAAGGCTTGTATTGAGTTAGAGCTGGCATGGATTACACGAGACATACTTCCCTCTCTTCTCTTCACGGCAGGTCCACCTGCAGTTAACACAGCACTCGAGTACAGCCTACCTCCAGAGCAGCTCCTCTGGGGAACCTAAGAGTAGCAATGAGCCACCAACTCCCACCGCTACCGGCGCGGCTGTGAAGTTCAGTGGTAGGCGCCTGTGTCGCACAGGGACTGCCTCAGCTCTGGGGCAACAGCAGCGCCTGCAAACTGATGCTGTTACTACTCTGCAACAGGGAGGATGGGCCAGTCTCCTTTTCTGCAGAGCCTGGCTTCTCAGGGCTTCCAGATTTGGGCATCTGATCCAAGAAATCCACTGGGAATTGCTCAGCTGCGACCTGCGTTTTTGCACAAGCAACAGTGGAATTTGCATTTGGTATATTAGTGCTCAGTACATTGGTTGCCCAACTGCTCTTACTGTTTGTTATGCCCTTAATTTTTGGTTATTTAAGGTCTTTCTAAAATCTGCCCCTTAGTTCTCAGATAATATCTTTCATTATCTAGTAAAGGTTGAGATCACTGCCAAAAATCTCTTGAATTTGAAAAGGATTGGGATGCTAATGGTGAGCGTGGGCACGCTGCAGGGACAGGGAGCAGCTGTGAGCTGCGAGGCAGCCTCTCCACCTGAAGGGACAAAAGTGCTTGGATGTCATTGCTGTGCCACTGAATCAAAGGCTTTAAAGAAGTCCTTGCAGTGAAATCCCCATGCCTAGTTATTGCTGCTTGCTGGAGGAGAGCAGCAAGTCGTCCTCACCACGGAGCCTCTCTGGGAGCAGAATTCATACATGTCTGCAGAGACTGAAGGTGGTTGCTCGTGGCTTACGGCATGTCCTACGGAGGGTTTCAGCAATACCGCTCAAATACTTCAAGAAACTACAAGTGAAAATTGATTCTGTGGACGTTTAGCAGTTGTAGAGACACAGAGATTTTTTTTTGTGATGAAGGGATCACACTGTACGTGCTTACTCCTCAGGAGTAAGGTACCTGCTGGAGCTCTGTGCACTTGTCTCCAGTGTGCAGCTTTGCCACTATTTCCAGCGTCATCTCGAGCACATGAATTAATCTCAATGTATTACTTCTCTGGCTGTACATGAGCATGAAAAAGGTAAAGATTCTGTATCTTTGCACTTGATAATAAACTTTTTAGAGAATGGGGAAGGACAGAAACCCCTCCCTAGCTGGTTTTGCCTAGCACCTAGCATTTTGGGACTTGCTTTTGTTTGGGCTTCTTGGTGTCAGTTTGAAGCAATATGCTTTGTGAGAAGGAGTTTCTGTTTTTCCACGGGAAGTGGCGATTCTGTTATCCCCCTGTCCATCCCTGACTCCTGTCCTGCACAGTGCTTCCTTGCCTGGAGGGGTTTGGGCAGGGTTTCTTTGGGTGGACTTCCCTTCTGGGCCTGGGATTACTGCACAGCACTGCTCACACTGGGGTGGAAACGCTGAGCACTGGTACCTTACATACCTCTCTGGGCAGCTACTCTGACGGTCCTGGTTTGAATCAACTTCAGCACAAGACTGTCCTAGTGATAATTACTCAGCATTTAGGCTACCCAGGTATATATGGGTAAAATATATGTTTCAAATATTTTATTTAGAAATTATATGTGAAAAAGTGTATATGTAATACATGTTACATATTTAATACATTAAATTAATTTAATCCTATTTCTAATCTTTTGCTTTCTGATATTATCATGGACTGAGCAAAGGTAAGGAGTTCTTAAGGTAGCCATTTTGTACATGTTCACTCCAATCTCTCGTTTTCCCTGAATTAAAGGGCCGAGGGCTTTTTATTCCTTCTTCTGACTATCCAGTCTCAAACAGCTCTGTCCAAAGCCCGTTATCTGGCAA